>NC_056737.1:666398526-666503526 GCF_019279795.1 Protopterus annectens
AAGTCAGTCAGTACACCTATCTTCTACAGGCAGTGATGGAAAAGTAATTACCGTCGGGTCATGATTCAGTGTCCTTTTTCTAAAGAATTTTTTCATCATCAATAGCATATTACTGCCGACTCCTACTAAAAGCACATGTAAAACAAAGGCCACTAAAGCTCCTGCTGGAAGTCATCCACTCTTATTAAAAGTATTGTGAACTTCCGAAAAGTAGAAAGACACTACAGTCATTATAAAAGGTTTATTCACCTTTTTTAAATAGTCTAGGTCAGGCAGCGGCGAGTCCAAGCCACCTCCATTGGGAACTACTGCCTTGGTCATCTTTGTGAGAGACTTGATCAAACACCAGTGTTTAAATGACGTTACACACACACACACACACACACACACACACACACACACACACACACACACACACATGCAGTTTATCTCTCATACAAACAGAACGGCTGGTTCACATGCATACACACACACACACACACACACACACACACACACACACACACACACACACACACACACACACACACACTTTACTTACTTACCTTCTCTCTCTATGGAATGGCTATTTTAAATTGCACCCAAGATTGCAAAATAGGTTTAGCTTTTTCCCCTGGATCCTAGCGCCTGCCTTGTGCTACCCCCTCCACACAAACACTGTACTGAAATGCATGTAGTGAGTATGCCTCCCGACATCCCTGGTTGGGGGGACAGGATCTGTCAAAGTGCCATATGGCACCGCTCCTTTGGTACACAGAGATAAAGCCCTGACTAAGATCCAGAAAACTTGTGTTCAGTTAACTTCTCAGTGATGAACGAAGCAGTTGGAAGGGATGGACATTACCATCCCTGGTGGGAGGGTGGTTCTGTGGGAATCTCCTGCAACAATTCCTGGTGTTGCCTGGGAAACCATTATTGGGAGACATGATCCACAGGGGGATAATGGGCAAAATGGCTGAGCTGCTGCTGAGATAGGGTGAAACACCACGTCCCATTGCACGTCCACCTCTTGGAAATACTACGGAAACAGGGAAGGGGGGGGAGTAGCAGGGTAGATCATATGTGAACACCTCTCTGCCAGATGTTGATACCAGACCACTGGGACACCCTAAAGATGCACATTGGTCCCATCTGTATTGATGGAAGCCTGGGGGGTTGTGGAGGTTGCTGGTAGACCCAGTAATAGATGTGGGGCACTAGGTAGGGAGAAAAAGCAGCCAAAAATAAATACATAAATAAATAAAGTGCCATATGGAGATTATATTTATGGTATTCCTTTGCAGTCACAGTTAATGTACCCTTTCAGTAGTTAGACATTCCATTGGACAGTGTTTGTACCAAATACCTTATTAGAAGTCATTGATTTTTTGATATCTTGAAATGTCTATGTGGAACTGGCATATGACCTTTTAAATACAGCTGGAAAATCTAGGTTTTCAGAGTTGTTTTGTTGTCACAGTCTGACATACTGCCTCATATCCACCTGGATGCTATTTGACCTCTGGATAAAAGGGTGGCGGCAGCTGATGTATGAAATCAAATGGATCCCTTCTGAGTGATTATTGATATAATTTTTTAGAGGGTGACAGCATCTGTTTAAAAGCAATATGACCATTGCATTTTTGTGATTCCTTCACAATCAAAGATAAGGTACCCTCATAGAAGGGGCACAATCCTGTGAGCCAACATGTTTGTATTTTATACCAGAGTACCTAATTATAAATCCCTGATTTTTTTTTTTTTTTTTGTTATGTGAACTGTCTTTGGGGGACTGACATACACAATGTTACATTTCAGAGGGCTTGTGTTGTCATAGTCTGGCAAATGCTTGGTTACCACCTTCATAGTATTTGACCTCCACACAAACAGTTGGAAGCAGTTAATGAATGAAAACAAACAGATTCAGGATCACTTCTGACTGATTACTGATATGGCTTGTTGGGGGTCAGGATCTGTGAAAATGTCTTGTTTGTTTGTGTCTGTCGGCTTTTCCTGTTTAGGGGTCGCCACAGCGGAACTCCGGTCCGCTAATTATTGGCAGTTGATTTTTACATACCGGCTTGCCAGGCCTTACGCACAACCTTCAATGAAGGTACGCCCATTCACGCATGTCTCCACGCAGAAGACGCTCTAGCTGAGAATCAAACCATATATTTATGTGATTTTTTTACAGCCAGAGGTAGTATACCATCTCAAAACTGACAGAATCCACTGGAACAGCATGTTTATGTTTTTTGCCAATGTATCTTTTTTAAGTTCCATATATTTTTATTGTGAGCTGTCTTCAGGGATATGACATATAGTTTCTTAAGTTGCAGGTAAGGTAGTTAAGCCAGAGTTTCAGTGGGCTTTTGTTGTCTCAGTCTGGTACTATGTTTTGTTTTCACCTGAGAGTTATTTGACCTCTGCAGAAAAGTCTGAGTAAAGCCAATGTCCAGAATCTGTGTACTAAGTTTGCAGTATCTCAGAAGTGAAAATACTGTATATTTTCCAGATGTATGTTTTAATTGTAACATTTGGTTACAATGTCATGCGCTTTCTGGCAGCTAAAGCTATGGAGTCAAATTCAGAGGTGTGCTTCAATGGAAGCTGTGTAGTTAAGAGTTGCAGTCCTAAATGTGTTTTGCAGCCAAATATCATGTTTTTACGTGAATGTTTTGTAATAATCTCAAAAGCAGACAGATATAAATCCTTTGGCTTGAGCTCATGTACCTTTACTGCCCATCTGACACTTTGCATTGTACTCTGTTTCCATTGAGGTTGCTGTGGTGAACTTATATTTAGTACACTAAGTAAAATAACTGCCTGAGATACTTCTTTATAAAGCAGTCAATATATCTGAAGTAAAATTCTTCCATATTTCACCAGAAAAGCAAATATTTTAGTTGCAGTATGCTGAGGCTACAGTACATTACCTTTGAGCAGCTAAAGCAGTGAGGTGAAATATAGAGATTTGCTGCTGTAAGAAATCCTGAAGTTAGAACTGCAGTTTTAGGTTTGTTTTATAATGGCGCACTTTGTTATTTTTACCTTAACATTTTTTGAAATTTCAAAGCAAGGTAGAAATGCAGCCTTTCAAAGGCAGGTTCCAGTGGCTTTAATGCCAGTCTAACATGCTTTATACTCTATTTTCCACATTGAGTGTTTTAGTGACATTTTGCTCAGTCCTGTAAGTACAGTAGTGGTCTATAATACTTCTTTACTGAGGGACCAATGCATTGCTTTTTGTCACTAGACTTGTACTTTCAGCTTAGTCTAATTTGTAGTGCACTTCATTATAAGAAAAAAAAAACAATAAACGTTGCAGTTTGGATGATGTGAGGTTCACACTTTGAATTATGCTATTCACCTATTTCACTAATAAAATCTGAACTGTAAAATATGTACTACAAAATAATAAAATAGAAAATAGTAGGCAGTCCACAGTTCAGTTAAAACTGGAATATCCTTTATTGAAACACACAAACAAGCGGTCCTAGTTGGGTATAATGAAAAGCATCAAAAGCATTCATTATTTGTATTTAATCAGGTTATTTTGGAGCAAGGGAGTGGTTACAGAGGGTGGTTCTGTTACAACTATTAATAGTCTTACTCAGCATTTCTTCTATTCTCTGGTTACAGCTGCTGGTATCAGTAACAACAGTACCCCCTCATTGTCAGCCTTCATAACCTGTCGAGACTTATCTCTGCCTAATAATGCTTTTTTTCTCAACTTTGTTAAAGTTGTAGAATATTTTCCCTACTGTTTTTTGCAGTACTTTCCTGATGTCCATTTCACATTTGACCTCAAAGGCTGCTAAAGTTTGGTGTAAGGGAGGGCAGTAGTTACTGGGTCTTTTTATTGTTTCTTCAAAAGTTTTTTTTTCTCAGTGGTATCAGACTTGCCATGGTGCAGAACTTTCAGATTCAATTTTCTGACATAGGATTTTAAATCAACCAGTACCTGTGTTGTGTTGGATCTGCAGTGGGGGAACACATGTCAATCCCTTTAAAAGCACACTAATCTCAATGTCAGTAAGTTCTGTTTTGGGGTGATTCCAGACAACAGGGTAAGTTAATAGTGTGGCTAGCTTCTCCATCTGGTTCTGGGTCCGTGGTGTAGCTAGGTTTCCCCAAGTATTTCACTTCCCTCACTCCTGTCCATTGCTTGGTTCTCTGGTCTTCTGGAGGTGCTCTGGCTGGCATTGGGGATCATTGAAACTCCTCTTGTGCCCTTTGGAGTCTCGGGGGATTGTAATGGTAGTCTTCCTGGTCACTGTGATACTATTGTCCTCCTCTGGAGTTCTGATATTAGTCCTGGTAATGGTATTGGTACTGGTCCTGTTGTTGATGTTGTGGTTGATGTCTGTACTGTTGGTAATATCCCTCCTGGTGGTGTGGGTCTCGGTGTTCCAGATAGTGTTCTTGGTAGTTATGTTGTCTTTGGCCTCGGTTGTCCTGTTGGTTCTAGATCTGGTGTTGATTCTAGTTCAGGTGTTCCTCCACCATATCTCTCTGACAGTTTTGGTCCATTCTGTGATTCTGGGTCTGGTTCTGATCTAGGTAACCCTGCCCCTTGTTGGATGTCCGAGGTGTGCCGGCAGCCAAGGGTATCTGTGAAAATGTTGGTGTTGGTGGGAAATATGTTCCATCTGTGTCATGCCTCTGTCTGGTTCTTTGCATTGATTTCTGTCCTGAAAAACTTGCTGAGGTTGCTGGTAGTATCTTTTGTAGCTTCTGTTGAATTTCTCGTTACCACATCTATAGTTGTTGTAGTTAAAAAATCCTGTCTTTATTCTTGTTTTTTGTTTTATTAACTCTGTCAGATTCACCTTTATAATCCAGATCCCTTTTCATCTTCTTCAGCTTATGCTCTTTAATGGATTGTTCAAATGTTTTTACCATCTCTGTGTCTTAGAGAATCAAACCTT
Source organism: Protopterus annectens (assembly GCF_019279795.1). Lineage (NCBI taxonomy): Eukaryota > Metazoa > Chordata > Ceratodontiformes > Protopteridae > Protopterus > Protopterus annectens. Next base: position 666,403,437 of record NC_056737.1, read on the forward strand.
GCATCAAGGTCTTTGTGGTTCTCATTTACTATAGCCGTCTCCAGCTCTGAGATTACAGCTTTAGTTGCCTTCTGTTTCGTCTGGTTATTTTTAAGGAGCAGTCTTATGAGGTTCTAGCTAGCATTAGTTAAGGTATCAAACCATTCAGCTGTCAGGGTTTCATCCATGTTATTCCAGATAGGCTTCTTGTTAAGCCGCAACACCCTAGGCAGTCTGTTCTTATCTAGACTTTGTTATAAGTAAATTTGCTCCCAAAATAGCCCTTTCATGTGTTTCAGTACTTTTTCTACTTTATTAAAAAGAGTCAAAATTATCCATACTTGGGTTATGAACTCGCCGTTGCTGTTCCCTAGATTAATCCTGTCATCATCATTCTCCTCCAGGTAGGTGCTGCCAGCAAGTCCAGTAGTCTGCCATTTTCCATGTTAAAGTGGCAGTGGTGGAAAAGGAAACACACACACACACTGCTGTCCAAGGGGACCAGTGAACAGATAAAACATTACAAAGACCTCACAGTGTACAACTTCAGAAAGAAAAATCCGCGGTATCCCTCGAAGTCTGAGAAAGCCCAGTATGCAACCTATACTGGGTCAAAAACAAACCAGGCAGAAACTTCGCAGTTTGGAGGGTGTCAAGTTCACTCCTTGAATTATGTTATGCACCTAGTTAGTTCACTAATAAAAATCGAATGGTAAAATACATACTACAAAAATAATAAAATAGAAAATGCTAGGTAGCCCATAGTTGAGTTAAAAATAGAATATCCTTTATTGAAATACACAAACAAGCGGTCCTAGTTGATTATAATGAAAAGCATCCAAAAACAGTTATTTATATATAATCAGTTTATTTGGAGCAAGGGAGTGGTTACAGAGGGTGGTTCTGTTAAGAGCAATAAAAGCATTAAAATCATTCCTTTAGCCAAGTCCCCCTTCCCTCTTAACACCATAGTGGAATCAGAGACTGTGCGACCTTAGCACTGAAACTAAAAAGCTGGAAACAAATTAAAATGTGTAATATAAAAACAGCTTTTAAAGGCTAACCTACTAATCCAAACTTTATTAATTAAGAAACTAACTCACTAACAAAATGACTAACTAGTTAACTAACAAAAAGATCTACCACTAGACATCTATCAGAATAAATATTAATACCTATAAACTGAAACACTTAAACATCGCCTTCGTGCCATATAAATGCTTCATCAGGTTTCTGTGTAAAAAAAGTATCATAATATTAACGAACATGTGTATAAATCTCCAAGTGAACACCTAAGTAGGCTGAAAACCATAGCTGTAATTGCTAAGGTGGAAATACAGTGAAAATGTTAAAAGTAAAGCATTAAAGCCCTGGGGTTCTGTTCAAGTGTGGCAATTAACTAAGAAAGCACTTAGTCTGAATGAGTAAAAGTGCACTCAAGAGTATCAGAAAACATTTCTTTAAAGTGGTGTGTTCTTCTTTAAGAGACACAGCTGGAATTTAAACGTGCTTAGACATTCCGTTTGTAAGTTGCCCACAAGATCCATTAGGGTGATTGTCCATAAGGTGTGTGTAATGGAATAGTTAAGGATGGCAAGTTCATCAATTAACTTACACAGGCTCAAACCTTGTACCTTGTTTATAGGAGACAAGAGCCTGAATCTTTTACACAGACTACCCAGACTGCTTGAACGAATTGCAAATTTCATTGGAGAAAAGAGCCTGAATCCTCTACACCAGACTAAGTTTCAGTGTTTTTCTTTTCAAGGAATTGAATTTCATTGCATGTTCAACGAATTGTGAGTTTCAAGGGAAGATAGGTTTACTGTTGCTCATGCTAAGTCTGTTTTCAATGTGCCACAGTTTTGTTTAGCAAATGGCAGTCAGTGTTTGCGCAATAGAATTTGAAAAGTGTTAGCACAACAGGTACCATATTTGCCGTTGGTGCAAAAAGATGTGGGTTCTACTCCCACACCATGTAGCTAGATTGTTAATTTGTACGTTAAGAGGGGATGCAGCTGCTGCACTCCTAAATGTGTCCTCATTTGGATGAGTCATCTAGTAACTATGAACTTGTTGGTTTGCCAGTTATTCCTTCTTGCAATATTACAGCTTAACAAGTTGTGCTGTATTGTACAAGGAGTATAATTTAATATAATCACGAAGGTGAATCAAAGAACATATGCATGTATGCATGTGTGTGCAAGGAGCCTATGGTTTGAAAAAACAGTTCAAAGATAAATTTAATCCACCACTGGCCAGATGCATTTTCTTTGAATGTTTTCAATGCCGTTTTAATGAATGTGAGTTTCGAGGGCAGAGAAGTTTACTGTTTAGCAAATGGCTATCAATGTTTGTGCTATAAATTTTGAAGTAAAAGTTTTTAATTAAATCTGAATATCTGTAATCATTGTAGAAGTAAAGCAGACAGCAGTGTGACAGGTCTGTACATTGTTATATTAACTGGGGAGAAATAGTCATGTAATAGGACACTGGAATGGCCATAGGAGGCTGTTGCCAGGGAAGGGCTGCTGTGTGTGTGAGGGGGGGGGGGCATCCATTACCCTGCCTATGGCCCCATTTGAACATAATCCTGCTCAGGTCATATCACGTTCTTTTTTTCTAATGAAATAAGTACCAAAATTAGTACTGTTGTCTATCATTTTTATGTTGTAGTAGAATACACACTCTACATGCTTTGACAGGCATGAACATATTTCAGATTCTGCTGTCTGCCTCTCTTATGGTAGTAAATACTAATGTGTACATAAGTAAATATTTGCCCTTTTCATCTCTTTAAATGCCCCTCTTGCCCTCCACCCCCCCAGCCTTCAGTAGTTTGCGGCACTTCTGTCTGCAATAAAATATTACAGCTACACTACTGACTACACTCATGTAGTAAATTAGGGGATCAGGAGTGCACTGTATTCCCTCAGAATTAAGAGTAATGATTCACTTCTGCTAACAAGGCTATTATATGGTCTAACTGTAGGTGAATATAGCAATAACCCATGCCTGGGTGTGGGTAATGCTGGATTTACCCACGGTTGGTGTGGTTTGGTCATGAGCACAAAGCCCAAGTGGCCAAACAAAGACAACCGTGGGTAAATCTAGCATTACCACACCCAGAAGTGGGTTATTGCTATTATACAATGACATTATTTAAGAAAAAAAATAATTACTTTTCTTAAATAATTACATTGTATAATGCCTCCTTGCTGCCCTTCCGCAGCTGTCTGGTATTCTGTGGCAGTTCTTATGTACTGCGCATGCGTATGCTTATGCAGCACATCAGAGCTGTGGGCGGAAGCAACGGAGAAAACAAGATCTCCGTTGCTTTCTACAAACTGTCTCGCTATGTTAAAGGAGTTTAACATAGCGTGACAGCTTTAAAAAAAGCAACGGAGAACCTCCATTGCTTTTTTTAAAGCTGTCTCGCTATGTTAAACCCATTTAACATAGCGAGACAGTTTTGAAAAAAACAAGGCGAAACCAAGATCTCCTTTGCTTTTTACACACTGTCTTGCTATGTTAAACCCATTTAACATAGCGAGACACCTTTAAAAAAAGCAACGGAGATAGGAAGATCTCCGCTACTTTTTTTAAAGCTGTCTCGCTAGCGAGACAGTGTGTAAAAAGCAATGGAGATCTTGCGTTCTCCATTGCTATAAAAAAAAGAGTTATACTAATGGAAAAAGTCCGGGTGACTGGACCTTTTTCCATTACTATAACTCTGATTTACAACATGCACACTGACCAATCAGCGACGCAAGCTTAAAAAAAAGGATGGCTCGGTTCTGAGGTCGGAACCGGATCCCATACGTAATGAATAAACGAAGATAAAACAAAACAGATGGAACGTTATGGTAAGACATAACTTCTTTTTTACATCACTCTAAAACATTTGCATAGCCATGGCATTTTGGTATGACCTTTTATTCTGACCATTTACTCGAAGGATTTCTGGTACACATGACTTTCACTTGGAGCAGTAACTAGAAAGGTTTGTACCCAGGGCAGTCCCTTCCACTAGTGCCACCTCAAACCAAAGTTTTGTACAGTTTTGCAATCATTTAAACAGCCATGGCTTTGTAAACAAATGCACATCAATACTGATTAATACTGGCAGTTATTGGAAGTGTCAGTACTTCAGCAGTATACTTTAGTTCTCACCTCAGCACATCATCCACAATTAACCTGTCTTATTTATCCAACACCCCATCAAAACTATCCTGTCCGTCCCCACCTCCCATTTCCCTCCTACATCACTCAGTCTTTTTTTCCATTTTCTCAGTACATACAATGTTCTTTACTTTAAGTGGCTCATACACACAGATACATTTAAGTTGTCAAATACAGACATAGATCAATACATAATTGTATTTTGTGCAACAGATTCCTTTCAGCATCAAGGTAGCCAGCTACACAGATAGCACAGCCACTCTATCAGCATTCATACCCATACCTGGTAATGAGGTCCACCCTATGGCCTTTTTAAAGCATTATTCATGTCATTGCCTGTTACACGTTTCACTTTCCAGTTCTGACTGACCAAATCATCATAGGCAACAATCATTCATGTAGTCATTTCTGTATAAGATAAGGATTGCTTAATCAGCTTCTACATAATATTCTTCCTCATGTATGTCCCCCCATGTAAGCAAGCAAAATTACCATGCACACCATATTGAACTTGAGTTTTAATTACAATATATTAACCAAAGTATTTGTATATGTTGGTTAAAAAAGATTCAGCAAACTAGCATGCCATGTATTACTTATCCCCCCTCCAAAAAGTGGTGTGCACTCAATAATGAAAATATGCTCGAAAACCTAGCACACACTAAAAAAGAAACATAATCTTCTCTTATTTTAATTCAGAGCAAAACAGAAAAAAAATTATTAGCTTTGCAGTTTTGGAAACCCCTGCAGAATTTAAAAAAGCTGTGGGTCCCACAGCAGAATTATTGGAATCAGCACAGGTATAGGCAGTGTGTAGAAGTCAGACCCCACCACCTGAGAAATGTCAGATTTGGTGATCAGAATTTAAAAAAAAAAAGGCAGTGTGTCCCCTGGCAGGATTAATGGAGAGCAGCTTTCAACACAATTAAAAGAACTGGTGAGTCTAGCAAGATTAAGAAAGTCAGACTTCTTCAGAAATCAGATTACAAAGAAGCAATGCTTAAAGAAAACTGGATATCTTGAGGTTGTAACTTTTGAAACTCTGGTATTCAAAGTCTAAGTCATTTTACTGAATGACTTTCAGTTTTCCAGAAAGAACCAAAAAAATGAGTATGTGGAAACTTTGTTAATTATGACTGGCATCTGAATTTATTTTTTGTTACTGGCAATTCCACCTGAGGCCCCACTTACTGTTAAGCCTGCTAAGACTTCCCGATTCTGTTATTTTTGTTAAGCCGTCTGACTTATTTTTTTACTTTATTGGGTCCTCAGAACCAGTTTTGCCCAGACCCCTGTGACTCATTTAGTCTAGTTAGGGCAGGGGTGTTATCAGGTTGATGGAGTATTTTATGCGCTACTATAAGCTGGTTGAACTGTAGAAGGGTAGGATACTCTAGCCATCCCAGTGCTTTGCGGTTCTGGCAATGGTGGGTCCTAAAAGCCATGCCAGTAATGAATCTGGCTATATGATTGTAACATCCTGATAATTTGTTGAGATCGTTTTTTGGATAGGTTGGTGAGTACAGGGGAGGCATACATAAGGGTAGAGAGAAGGTGTGATCTTGCAATAGCTACCCTAGCTGGGGGGGGGTTTGGCTCTGTACAGACACGGAGCCAAGGTTTTTGTTGACAGACAATAGTGTGATTGACATGTTTATCAAATTTAAGGTTGTTGTTTATTATTATGCCTAGAAGCTTTGTATCAGGGGAGATAATAGTGTCATTGTTAGATTTGATGTTGGAGGAAGGAGGAAAATTCTACGGTTAGGGGAGAAAAGTCGTAGCTTGGTTTTGTTAGGATTTAGAAGCTGGCGCCAATTAGCTAGCCATGTTTCTACTGTGCTGAAAGTGATCTGGGTGAGGGTTAGAAGTTGTGTAGGAGAGGAGGCGGAGCATATTAGCATTGAGTCATCTGCATATCGGATGCAGGTGGCTACTGAGATGGTGGTGTGCAGATCATTGATAAAAATAGAGAAAAGAAGGGGACCTAGTATGGACCCTTGTGGGACACCTAGGGTTAGAGGAAGTTGGGATGACAGCTTGCTCTGTCAAAAGACAGCCTGCTGTCTACCGTTTAGGTAGGAGTGAAACCATTGTATTGCATGTTGGTCTAAACCGATGGTTTGTAGGGTATTGAGCAGTAGCTGATGGTTGACCATATCGAAAGCTTTTGAGAGATCTAGGAAGAGTGCTGAAGATAGTTTGTTGTTGTTGTTATGATGACGATTGGTGACATTAGAGAAAGCTAGAGGAGCCATGGTGGTACTGTGGAATGGCCTAAATGCTGAGAGTCGGCGAGCTTTCCGTTTTGAATAAGAAAGTGCATGATTTGTTTATGTATGCATCTTTCCATGATTTTAGCTAGTGGTGAAAGAATGGCTATAGGTCTAAAGTTAGGTAATTCTGTGGAACTTCCTCCTTTATGGAGAGGTATAACGTGATATATTCCATATTGCTGGGATGGATCCTTCTGAGATGGATCTGTTGATCAGAATAAAAATGGGAAGTGCTATGGCATCAGCTGCTTTTTGGAGATATTCAGCTGGGAGGTGGTTGGCAGCGAGTGTAGTAGGTTTTAGCTTTTTGAGTAAGGTCCAGATCAAGTTGGTAGGTATGGTTTGAAAGGTAAAGGTGGGTTGGGTGCTGGATGGATCAGGGCTAGATGTACCAGAGCTGGTGTTTGTGTCTGATGGAGTGAGATGGGTAGCTAGAGACTGGATAGTTTCAGTAAAGAAGGAGTTGAAGCTGTTTGCAATTTCTACAGGGGATTTATCAAGGGCAGCTGATGGGGTAGGAGTGGCAGAACAGCCTGGGTGGAGAAGATTCTTAATACCAGCCCAGAACTTTTGAGGTTTTAGCTGATATTTTTGTTGTAGGAGGGTGTAGTGATTTTTTTTGTCTAGAATGACAGATTTTTTGGTCTTGTTCCTCAGCTTCCAGTATCTTATTTGGTCCATATGGGCTTTGGTAACATCCCACCTGGCCCAGGTGTTGTTTCTTAGTTTAATTTTGTTTTTTGTTTCTTTAGATAGCCATGGTGCAACAGTGGCTTTTACACTGATGGTACGGGTAGGAGCCTGGTGGTTAAGGATAGCCAGAAATCTGGTATTGAAGTACTCAGCTGCTTCTTGTAATGGGAGTCATTTCAAGACATTCCAATTACATGCTTTGAGTTCATTTTGGAAATTGTCATGGTTAAAGTTCCTGACGTTTCTTATAGTTTTGTAGGCGGGCTGGTTGGGAATGTCAGTTTTGAGCCTAATAATATAGGTAAGGCAGTGATCACTTACATCATCGGGTAATGTACCTGACTTGTACTTTTGGGAATGGCTGTTAATAAGTATCCAATCAAGGATACTATCTTTGACTCTGTTTATGCTAAATCTGGTAGGAGTGGCAATGATTTGATTAAACCCGTGGAGGTTTAAATGTGTGGAGGGAGTTTCAAAGGAACAGGTGTTCCAGTCAATGTTAAAGACCCCAAGACAATGGTTTCCTGGGGATAGTTAGAAGCTAGCCAATGTAAGATATTTTCTAGAGTATTATCATTCTTGCCAGGTGGAATATTAATGCAGACAGTGTATCTGCATTTATTTTTGTTGATTATTAGTTTGGTGATGAGAATTTCTGCAGTGCCGAACTGGGGTGGCTGTTGGGTATCAGTTGTTATTGTTAGGGTAGACTTGTATAGTACAGCTACCCCGCCACCTTTCCTGGAGATCCGGTCCAGTCTAAGGATGTTGTACTGTGGGGGGGTTATTTCGTTATCTTTGGCTATTGGTTTTAGCCAGGTTTGTGTGAGGCAGAGGATATCAGGGGAGTGAACATCTAAGAGTCCATGTAGGCTATGGATCTTGTTGTTTAGGCTTCTGATGTTGAGATGACAGACCAGAAATGAGTTTGGAAGTCTATCAATCTGCGTAGCACACACTGGGTTGTTAGATGGTGTGCTTGGGTCTACTGTTGTGGATGGGCCAGAGTTGGGGTGGATGTCTGCATCCTTCATAAGATGAATTTTTAAGTTGCTTATGTGTCTTAAAAATTTGTTTATGATTTTTCGTAGCTTTTGGTTTTTAAGCTAATGTAGCGGTATTTAGTCGGGTGATGGTAATTGGGGGGGGTGAGGAATTAGGAGAGGGGCTGGTTATGTGGTGGATAAACTTATTAAATGCTGGGTTGGTGTCTGTTTGAGAGTTTGGGTATTGGATTTCAAGATGCTCTACACATTCATAGGAGCCTAGGTGATAAGGAATGAATAGCAGGGGTACTAAGAGTAGCAGCATTAGTGCTTTAGCTGTAGTCATAATAAATTACTAGGGTAGGGTCTGTATTGATTGTATGTGATGGATAAAAGATTAGAGAGAATAGAATAGGTATGGGTGGGTTAATATGGATAGTGCGGTGGATAGAGGGTGTATTATAGTGCTAGGAGTTTGCTGGGTTCTAGGAGCATGTGTAGTTGGTTAGCTAATTAAGGGGGCGTGCCATTGGTACTATAAAAGTAGTACTACCGGGGGCGGGTGGCATATGGGGGCAGGGTGGGGAGCGGAGCTTGCGAAGTGAGCGGAGCTTGGCTAAACCAGTAAAGCAGATGGCTAGAGGCAGCATGTGCAGGTATGAGTTACAAGCACACTTTTTTGTTTCTTTTTATATGCCCAATACTCTGTTCCTAAGCCCTACTGTTAAATGAGTTGCAAGCATGCTTTTTTGTTTCTTTTTACGTGCTCAGTACTCTGTTTCTAGGCCCTACTATTAAAAACTACACAGTTCGGTGCCTGCTTCTCAATTTACAATGCAGAGAGCCTGTTTTCCAATTCTCTTTTGTAGCACGCTTGTTTCACTTAGTTTATTGAGAAATGCACTGTTTGCAGGTGCAGAGCAGACTACGCTCATCTGTTGAACATTAGAAAGCACACTGTTTTTACCTTAATTGGGGAAGAAAGAATGCTACAGGAAAGTCTAACCCTTCCAACCTAATGCTTATCAGCATAAACAGATTACAAGTGGCAGTTATGGGGACATTCACCAGTGCTTTAATATCTAATATCTGGCATTATTAACTAACTGTAATCCTCAATGGTTTTTCAAAAAATCAAATATTTTATGAGGGTTACAGCAAATCAGGATATTCTGCAAAATCAGGGACAAGTGAGAGGAATATAATGGGGCCAGGATAGTGGTAAAACATTCAATGAAATAAATCATGAAGCCTGGTACTTGACAAAATAGATGCCTGCATAATTAATGCCATCATTATAACCAGAGATATCTTTATTTCTATATTACAATATTTTGTAATCTATAGATCATTTATTCTGTATAACTTATAGTCAGTATCCGTAGCCATACTTCATCCATAGGCAGTCCTCATGCATGGAGGCCTTTCTCAAGTCTTCTGCAGAGTTCCATTTATTTTGATTAACCGACAATCCATAATTTAACAGCAGTAAAGCCCCCTACTAGTATTAACATACTTTAAAATAACATGCTAACCTTTGATATTTGTTGTGACCATACACATCAGTTATTAATTATTAATTGATAACTATAAATTGTTAGAGCTTTCCAAAACTAACCTTTATTACCCTGTGTTTGTTCCTTCTCTTCTGCATGTAAGCACTCCCCTTCCAGCACCAATTAACTATTATCACCATAATTCACTAGCCAGTTCTTTTACAGCCTTGCTTTCCACTAACAGTTTAACTAGTTTTGATATGTAAAAAATGTATACCAACCCAAATTAAACAACAGAAGAATAACTTTTCAGATCAGCCTGCAAGCTGTATCTTTTCACACTAAAGAGGAAAAGAAGGTTAGAGTGCAGGTTTCCCTCTATCTGCTCTCTCATCTTATTTATTTTTGTCCCCTTATGCTCCTTCCTGTGTCGGTTCCCCTTACTGATTAATTAATGTCCTTTTACTAATTATAATTATGTCTCTTCTGTTTTTCTTTCCTTCTTCCCCATCTCATCAGAATGTGATGTGATGAGTGACATTGATGAACTGTGAGTGAGTAGGAAGGGGGTGGAGGGTGGGGAGAGGAGATGGGAGAGGTGGAGAGAGAAGGAGGAGAGGCTCAGCAAAGGCTAAGTCAGAATATGTGTAGGATATGTGAGTGGAGAGGGAGGAGGAGGGAGGGATGAGGGGGCAGGGAGGTGGGAGGGGGAGGGAAGGGATTCAGAGTTCAGAGTAGTGGAAGAGGGTCAGAGAAGGAGAGAAGAGGAAGAGAGAGGGAGGGATGGAGTGGGGGAAGAAGAGTGGAGAAGATGAAGTGATTTGTAGTAAAAGTGAAAAAAAAGTAAAAGTAAGAGTGACAGGATTGTAGTGATGTTATATGGGTATATGACAGTGAGACAGTGGCACAGACACAGTCAAGTCTTGGTCAGTGAGAGTTGTGGCAGAGTTGAGATTGTTAAGAGTTGCAGATGATGTGTGATGAGGATGAATAGGTATTAGGAAGGGGGAAGAAGGGAGGGTCAGCCCAGGTTGGAGAGTTTAGAGACAAGATTTAGACTACATTTGAGTTTGGACATGTGCTGTGGAGGGATTGGAAGTATATTGAAAAGAGGATGAGCTAAGAAGAGCTGCCAGGTAACAGGAAGAGGACATGGCATGAGATGAGGTAGAGAGATGTGTGCAGAGAGGACATGCAGGTGGTTGAGCAAGATGGAGAGATGAGAAATGGAGAAGAAAGAAGAAACAGTTGATCTGAGAAAGAAGAAGAAGAAGAAAGAGAAAGAAAATTTGGGTATCTTAAATCTTTAACTTACTTTTCTTTTTTTTCTTTTTTTTTTTTTTTTTTTTTTTTTTTTTTAAACTGCTTTGCAACTACATTTTCAAATGGATATTTTCCCTTCCTTTTTCCATTTTCTTTGTTTTTTTTCATCTTCATTTTCTCAATTTTATTCCAATTTTCTTCTTAATCTAAGCTATATCCCAATAGCATGTCATGACTTCCTGTATCTCACTTCCTTCCATAAGTCATCTCATCACTCTGTATACTTGTTCTTCCAGCAAATCACATTCCCAAAAGATGTGCTTCCGATCTCCTTGTATTTTATTTCATCTCCAACAATGAGCCACTGCATTTGGAAATATTTTGCCTAACCTTGCTAGAGTATAAAAGTATTTATGAAAGCATTTCCACTCAGTAATGTGAAAATTCTTACCTTTTATTGAGAATTTTGACAGCCGATAGATCTCTTCCCACCTGGTCCAAGTGATTTCCTTACATAGAATTCCTTCCCAGATATTTTTATTCCTCTCAACTGATTTCTTTTATAAGTCTTTTATTACTTTATGGAATTTTGCCACAATAATTTTGTTTCTAAAGTTCTCTCTCCCATGATTTTAACTATACATGTTAGCACCTCTGGCCAGTGTTCCTGATCTGTTTTCATCCATGGCACATTGCTCATTATATTTGTAATTGCTCCATATTGAAATCCATATAATTTCCTGAGTTCATAACTTTGTCTTGCCTTCTCCCATGTAAACATCCTTTGATCAGATGGTAGTTTCTCCCAACATCTAACCCCTTTTCCACATTGTTGTGAAACCCATGCTCTTGCTTTTTTTATTTTGTCCCTTTTACTTGTACCAGCAGGTTTTGTAACATCCCTCCATTTCCTCAACCTTTTCTGTTTAAACATATATTTTATTTCTTGAGCTCTCTCTCCAGCTGATATTTTGGACAACACTTCCATTGACAAATGGCATACTAGATTAAGCCAGTCTACTTTCAAACTTCCTGGAGCCTTCTCAAATGTAATTTCTTTCCATCTCACTTCTTTTTCACCAGTGAAACCCTTTATACACAATGTTAAATGTGCTGCTTGGATATAGGATTCTGTGTCTGGCCCTCACCATCTTCTTGGTTGCACTAATTTCTCCCAGCTTACTCTAGGCTTCTCTCCTGACCAAGCAAAGTTCCTCATCCAGCTTTTCAGTTTATTAATATGCCACCTGTCTGGGGTAGTCCAGAAAGATTGAGTGAGGTTCAAAATATGTGGCACTACATGCTAGTTTAGAACATGGATCTTCTGGTCTAGTTCTAAGTATAAGTTTTCCTGTCTTGGTAAGTAGTTATGTTTTAGTGCCCATGCCTTTCCATAAGATTTCCTTTCCACTTTCTAATACTTATCCCCCATCCAAATGTCTAAATGTTTCAGTGTGTCCCTTCACCCACATATGTGTGTATTCTTCCCTTATGTCTTCTTTGTTTATCAAGTTTATTCCTATTGTCTTTGTTTTCTCTAAATGTGTTTTGTATCTCAGAATCTCTCTGAATTCTTTAACCAGTCCAATAGCTTACATAAGTCTGTTTAGAGATTTGCTAATGTTAGACTAATGTCATCTGCATAGAGGCTAATTTTAAGATCTGTCTTTGCCAATGTATACCACTCTATTTCTGATCTATGTTTCTTTTTGGTCAGTGGTTCCAAATAAACTGCAAGGAGAAGAGGAAACAAAGGGCATCATTGCCTAGTACTCCTAGACAAAGCATCAGACCTCAAGAGAACCCCTGGGAGCTTTATCACTGCCTTTACAACTGTAACCTCTTGTTCCCATGCCTAACAACAGAAAGTTCCAGTCACTGGAATTAAGATTATTCAGACTCCCTAACCCATTTGTTCTGTATCCTTTATAACTAGCAGAGTCCCTATTATATTATCAAAGGTTGTTATATTTTTATAAATGCACATCAATCGGAGTTAATTAACCTCAGCAGGATATTCCCTAATCTGTTAGCTAGAATGCTTGTAAAGATCTTGTAATCATGACTGAGTATCTTGCTGGGTATTCTTGTCTTAGGTCTTTCCCCTCCTTTGGTAGCACTACTATGATCCCAGTTTTCCCTGAGTTCAGCATTCTGAAGTAATTTTTCTCTCTGTTAAATACGACTGTCCTTACTTTTAGTTTATTCCCTCTTAGTTCCCATACCTCTGTTGGGATTCCATCTATTCCCTGGGATTTGTGTCTTTGCTGTTTTTTTTTTTTTTTTTTTTTTTAATAGTTCTTTTACCTCTAGCTCGGTAATGTCTGGTAATAATGTTTGTTCCTGTTCTCTTGTGATTGCTGTTAAGTTCTGACCTTCTAAATATTGCTTCATTTTAGAATTTGTCTGCCTGTTTTGTTTGTTCTTCCTCTCTATATAGAGTTTCATAGTACTTGCAGAATTCATCCAGAATTTCATTTGAAATACTTAGCTCTTTCACTTTTTTTTTTTTTACTGTAGAGGGTCAGCACTGGCCTCTCTGTTATCCTCAATCTGGTTGTTAATGTTTGGCTGCGAAAGAGGTGTTGATATTGTGCATTTCCCATACCACTATGCTCGTTGCCATAATTCTTTCATCTTTCCTCTTTTGCAGTCGTGATTTTAATTCTTTAATTTTATATTTGTCCTCCGTACTAGCTTTTTGCCCTTTTAACTGTAACTTTCGGAGTCATCTTCTTTTTTCTTTCCATTCACCTCACTTAAACCTCCTGCTTTCTTGCTCCCATATTTGGATCTCCATCCAGAACTCTTGCTTTAATCAGTCCTGCTCCTTTATTGTATCCTCCCTCAGTTCCACCAATTTGCCCTCTTACAGCTTTTGTTTGTTTATATCTTATATGGTGGGATATAAGTTGGAAACCTCCAGGCATATTTGCCGTTATTTATTTGCTGACTGTTATCCCGCATTAGTATATAACAGCAGTCAGATTGCAATACTGGGCCTGGTCTTATTAACAAAATCTTCTCTTCCTACTTTGCTTGTGTCCAGTCATGTCTGTCCTAGACCATGACTGCTGTTTCGCACTAAAGACTGTAAATCCCAAATCCTTTTTTCTTTGGAATGTCTTCCAATAATCTGCCAAACCTAAGTCCTTAAGATGTTGCCTTGTTTTATTTTATTTTATTTTTTTTTCTCAGTTTTAGTTATAAATCTCTGTCCCTGTTGTGGCATCAATAGATGCAAATATCATATTCCACTTTCCAGTCCTAGGCTAGTATCAACTGACATTCTGTGAAACAGATTATTCTAGCTAACAGTAATTTTATTGTTTTCCATTTTGTCATGAGGAGATACATATGTTCACTAGTGCCATTATTTTACCTTTAATCCTTCCTCTCCAGATTGCAAATACCTGTCCTCCACAATGGCTTCCACTTCACTGCTAACACTGTTTATCAGCCAGAATAGTTACTGCCCTCTTTCCTTCTCTTTGAACTATCAAACCTGCTAAGAGTTTAAATCCAGTACATGCTATTTATTTATTTATTTTCAGTTTGTTTACCGGGGAAATCCACTGGGCCAAGAAGTGCCCATTTTCAGTGGAGGCCCGGGGAGAAAAGCTCCATGTGCAATACAGTACAATAAAGGTTACAAAATACAAAAAAGGTTACATAATGATTGAGATGAAATACAAGAGAAAGATTCATACATTCAAAAAAAATAGCAAGTGTAATATACATCATGAGACAATTTAAAAAGCAAAACACTTTTTTTTTTTTTTTTCACTTAGGAAGTTCACAATATTTACAAGCTTGGAGTTTATTTAAAGTCAGCTAGTTCAGGTTCTTTAGAGTAATTAGAATAAGGTTAAGAGTATAGTAGAGCAGGAGGATGGAGAGCTTAGTGGGAAGAGTTATGTAGGGCGAAAGCAGGAGCATTTCCATTTGGAAGATAGGTGTAGGAAGAGTTGGTTTTTGAAGGATTCAATGTTAGGTATAGTCCTAACAGAAAGACGGAGAGAGTTCCATTTTTTACCTAGAGAGAAGGAGAGAAGAAGCTGGCCGGCGGGACGTTTGGGTTTGTGAATGGAGATTAGGTTTTGGTGTTCAGATCTCAGAGATCTGTTTGGGATGTAAGGGGGAAGAATGTTCTTTAAGGCTGGGCATTTGTTAGGGGAGAATATTAATTTGTGAGCGCAAGTTAGTTGGAGATAGTCTAGGTGGTTAGGGAGTTCTAACCAATTCAGAGATTGAAGGCAGAGGCAGTGGTGAGTTGATGTTTTGGAATTAGTGGCAAATTTGGAGATCTTATTATAGCAAGCTTCAAGTTTAGAGGTGTTGGAAGTGGACAGATTGGTTAGGAGAGGGACTCCATATAGAAGAGAAGGTAGGAGGTAGGTGATTGCCAGGGTGTGCCTAGAGGAGCTGGAAAGAAATTGATTGTTCCTATATAGCATACCTAGCTTTTGGTGGGTTTTCTTTATGTTATGTTGAATGTGAAGATCGAATTTGAGGTGTTCGTCTAAGGTAATGCCAAGGAGTTTTGTAGAGGGGACTACTTCTATCGCAGTGTTTGATTGGCTTAGGACATTGAAAGTGTTTTTGTCAAAGGAGGAAACCTTGGAGGGGAGGAAAATTATTATTTTAGATTTATTGGAGTTGAGGGAAAGGTGGTTTTGGTGCATCCAGTTCTCTGTAGTGGAAAACGCTATTTGAGTTTTAGTCAGTAGTTCAGGAATGTTGTGGGGCAGCACAGGCCAAGGTAGAGTCATCAGCGTATTGGATGACTGTAGCGTCAGGGATGACGGTGTGAAGGTTATTTATAAAGATGTTGAAAAGCATGGGTCCGAGGATGGATCCTTGAGGAACGCCAGTAGGTGTAGGCAAGAAGGAAGAGGAGGAGTTCTTCCATTTGACAGCTTGAGATCTGTCAGATAGGTAGCTGGAGAACCAGGATAGAGTATTTGCGGAGAGATTAAAGTTGGCAAGATGAAGGAGAAGGTGTGTATGGGAGATGGTGTTGAAGGCTTTAGAAAGATCTAGCAGTACTGTGGATACAAAGAGTCCAGAGTCTCGAGCTAGATTGACAGTTTCTAGGAAGGATAGTAGGGCAGTTATGGTACTGTGGCCAGGACGGAAGCCGTGCTGGGTTGGAGTTAGAAGGTGATTCTGAATTAGGTAAAGCAAAAGTTGGTGGTGGACACATTTTTCTAGAATTTTAGATATTGGTGAGAAGAGGGCAATGGGGCGAAAGTGAGAAATAGAGGTGTTTTTGCCTCCTTTGTGTAGAGGAAGAATGTAGGCTGAACGCCAGAGTTTGGGCACATATGATTAATTTAAGGATCTATTAATCAGGATACTGATTGGGAGAGCAATACCTTCAGCTGCACATTTGAGGAAGGAGGAGGGTATGTTGTCTGGAGCATTTGAGCAAGGCTTTAATTTGGATAAAAGCTTTTTATAAAAATGGTGGATACAGGTTTGAGATGGAAATTTAGGGGGTTGTTATTTGGGTTGTTGGGTGTTGTGTGGTGGGAGTTAGGTGGATTCTTATTTGGGAATGTTTTGGTTAGCTTAGCTATGGATTTAGTAAAGAAGGTATTGAAATGGGAGCACAGTTCACTATCAGTTAATCTAGGATCAGGGCAGGGGTTATTCCTAGATCCAGGATGGAGAAGGGAGTTGACTGATTTACAGAATTGTTTAGGGTTCTTGTTGTTGTTAGACTGAAGTTTATTATAGTAGTTATTTTTGTCCTTGGTAATAAGTTTTTTTACTTGGTTGCGGAGTTGTGTGTATTGGAGCAAGGCAGAGGGCAGTTTACTTTTCTGGTAAAGCTTCCAGTATTTGTCTCTGTGATGCATAATTTGTTTAGTTTCTTTGGAAAGCCAGGGAGCAGAGTTGCCTTTTATTAGTTTGTTTCTTAGAGGGGCTAGGGAGTTAAGAGTATTTAGGAAGATAGAGTTAAAATGTTCTGCAGCGTTGTTGAGAGGGAGAGTGTTTAAGATTTGCCAGTTAATTTGTTTAAAGATGTTAGAAAATTTAAAGGGTTGAAGTTGCTAAGGTTACGAGTTTGAATGTAGACATGTTGGTGTTGGATGGAGCTTGTTGATCGATGGATGAAGGCAGGGAAATGGTCACTGAAGGTGTCAGGGATGGTGCCAGAGAGAATGATTTTGTTTGGATGGGAGACTAGTATCCAATCTATGATGGAACCTGGAGGATGGTTTTTATTAGGGTGAGTTGTTGAATGGATTATTTGGGTGAAGTTATAAAGGTTA
Source organism: Protopterus annectens (assembly GCF_019279795.1). Lineage (NCBI taxonomy): Eukaryota > Metazoa > Chordata > Ceratodontiformes > Protopteridae > Protopterus > Protopterus annectens. Next base: position 666,420,596 of record NC_056737.1, read on the forward strand.
ATGGATAGTGAAGGAGATGGCGTGTTGATTTTATTCCAGTCAATATTGACATTGCCTAGAATAAAGGTTTCATATTTTATTTCAGTTGAGGCCCAGTGAAGAATATCTTCAAGGGTGGAGATATTGTTGCCAGGGGAGATGTATATGGAAGTTATGCAGATGTTTTTATGTTTATTCAACCTGAGAAGGCCTGTTGTGATTTCAGAATTTTTGAATTGAGGGGTATGGATTTGAAGAGGAATTAGGGAGAGAAAATTGGAGTAGATTAGAGCAGAGCCTCCACCTTTTTTTTTTAAACGGTCACTTCTGAGGATGTGGTAACCAGGAGGTAAGATTTTTGAGTCAGAAATATGGGGTTTTAGCCAGGTTTCGGATATGGCTAAGATATCAGGTTGGTTGTGATTAATCCAAGCTTGGACCTGGTGAAATTTGTTGTTAAGGCTCTGGGCATTGATAGTGAGGATCTTAAGAGTGCTTAGAGGGGTAGTGGGTGGAGAAGGGAAAGGGGAGGAAGTCTTATTTATAGTGGGAGAAGACGAGGGTGGAGGGATGGAGTAGTCTGTGCTGAGGCAGGGGCCAGGGTTTGGATGAATGTCTCCAGATAAGGCTAGGATGTTACAGGTGATATGTTTTGGCCTTTGGTGTTTGCATGGTAAGTATTTATCAGGGGTTAGCAGAAATTTAAGAGAGAGAGTTTTTATAGAGATAGGGAATAGCTTGAGATGGAAAAGGTGCAGTGGGTTAGGAAGGATAAGGGAGGAGAATATGGTGTGGAAGTGAGAGACTAGGGAGGATTGAAGTTGGGTGTCAGGATAGTTTGAGTAGGAGGTAGGAATTGGGGAGCTTTATGGGAGTAAGCAGTAGCAAGATACAGAGGTATTATTAAGAAGAGAAGGAAGCAAGGAAGTTGGATAGTGAAGGGAATTTGGGAAAGCATGTTTAGAAATGGGTGGGGTAATTAATGAGTTAGAGAAAGGAATTTAATATGCTAGTTGAGAAGGGAAGGTGCAGAAATGGATGAATAGAGTTAAAATAGAGGACAATGACAGGGGAAGGTGTATAGAGGTGTAGGAATTGGAGTGGGAGGAGTAGTAGTGGGTGGGGAAATAAGAGGAGGAGCATTAATTAATGAAAGAATTGGGGAGGGGTAGTTATAAGAGGACTGTGATTGGATAATAGAATGGGGGAGAGGTAATAAATGAGAGGGCTGAGATTGGATGATGTGGTAGGAGGGGTAAGTTAGGAATAAATGTAGAGGTGCTGGGGCAGGTGGCATTTGGGGGCAGGGTAGGGGAGCAGAGTGAGCCCATAGGGCGAACGGAGTGGGATGAGACAGAGGCGTATGTTGTCAAGAGAGACAATCAGTGAAGTAAGGAGAGTGCAGGTGAGTCAGAAGGTAAGAGGTATGGAAGAGAGATAAGAGGCTTAGAAAGAATGGAAGTAGTATATCTAAGGAGTAGCTGTGATGTAAGATGCCTTGAGACAGAGAAGATTGGAAAGCCAGTGGGACAAGAGAAGCAGGGGACTTAGTCAGGTTGATAGAGCAAGGAGGGTGTGGAAAAGGTCAGCAAGCCTATGTAAGGAGATATGGAAGAGAAATATGTAGACTAAAAAGGCAAGAAATCTGGTGTAAAGGTGCCACCTAGTGGTCAGCTACCTAATTACAAGTATGTAAGTTAGCTACGGGGGTATCTAGTTGAGAGAGAAAGGGAGATGAGTTTGTGAGTACTAGGAGTCTAAGAAAAAGAACAAGAGTGGGGAAGAAAAGGGGGAAAGAATAAATGGCTAAAACATATGAGTAGGGGAAAGAGGAACGCTAGAAGAGGGGGGTAGTTTGGCTGCTGGCTGCCCTGACTGGGGTCTTGCCTAACCTAGCAGTATATAAAACACAACGTAATGGCTACAGTCTTAAGTAGGGACCACATACTTTCACTTTCTTTTCAGGGAGGTCACCCAGGGAGCTGGTAGTGAAATTCTTTGCTCAGTATTAATTCCTTAGGCAATAGGCAGATTACATTCAGTAGGTTAGGTGCAGGGACATGTAGGACCTCGAAGGCTGGTACAAATGGAGAGAGAGAGAGAGAGACAGAAACAGGTAGTGAGGAAAATAGTACAGTAGCTAGACAGCATATGCAAAAACAAAATGTTTACTTAGTCTCAGAATCATCTGAAGGTTCAGTAGGAAAAAAATACAGTATTCTATTTGTGCAGCAGAACTCATAATAGTGTAAAATTTTAGCAGGTATGTCTAAGAAATTTCAAAATAGTAACACTTTAACATATAGTTAATGCCAGTTCTTTACATATTAAGAATGTAGCATATAGCTAATTCCAGTTCATAACTTAGCCAGTACTGACTCTTAAAGAGTTTTTTTTTCCTGTTCCATTCTGTTTAAGTGACATCCTGTAGCATGGCTAGAATTACTGTTTCCTGGTTCACCATGTTAAAAATTCTGTCTCTTTTTGCTGGATTTGCTAACCATCTCTCATTCCACGGGAGTACTTTAATGAGGCTGTCCATTAAATTAATTGGGCTGTTCCCTGCTGTACTTGTTTATTCCCCTCAGTGAGACTAACCTGTAGATCATAGCGTGTGTATGTACCTTTAAGAAGCATTTCCAGTTGTAAGCATATACATATAAATACTGACCACGTGCAGGCAGCAGTGCCATTTTGAGAGAACACCCAGACTGTTAACATGTATGAGTGTAGTAGTCAGTTTGTTTATAATTTTATTTAAGTTCAAGTTACAAAGCCTCATTCCTGATGTGTTTGTGTGTAATAAAGTTGCTTGAACTGAACCCACGAAAGTTCATCTATTTTATCCTGACCAGACAAGCGACATAACCTACCCTGTTTTTTTTTCATTTGTAGGGTTCCTTGCCTTCCCACCTGCTTTATGTCTTTTCCCTTTAGTTAATTTACATTTTGCTCTATCTTCCCCTATTGTTCTTGAGCTCGTATTTAATTTTAAAAGTTTCCTTTTCTACCGCGATTTCTTTATTAGGCACTGTCAGGTTACAATGATCTTGCTTTTGTATATACTTTTCCTCTTTAGAATCCTCCCTTTCCCCACACCTATTGTGGCCTCCAAGGAACAGGTTAATACCTGCATTTATTCTTCAGCTAACCTCTTATGTCTGTGTGACAAGGAGATTACATGCCTGTTGCTTCCAGAGACCAGTAGCAGCCTCCGCCCCTCATTACAAGATCTGTGCCTCTGTGTAGTTTCCTCTTACTCACTCATTCTTATAAAGCAGCATCATATTCCCTGATTCTCCACTGCTTTATTGCTCCTTCTCCTCTGCTTGTTTTTATTATTGTATTTGTTCACACTTAATTTTAGCCCTGACAACTCCCTTTTGTGATCTCTTTTTTTTCTTTTGTGAGATAGTTGCACACCAGCTAACTCTAACATGCATCGTACTCAGCCCAGTACCTATACAGTGTTGTCCTTTATTATATGATGGGCAATGACTCCATGCAGCCTAGATTACTCCACTTCTCTCATCATCTGCTATCTCACTGTTTCACTTTTCTAACTTTTATTTTAGGGATGGTTCCACATGCTCGTTGGTGTACAAATGCATTGTTTCACTTAAGATGTGTGAGCTTTACTCCCTTAGTTTCTGATGACTTGTCCTAATTCTTCATTTTATTTTCATGACACTCTTCATGTCAGCACTTAATTAGGCGTTTTATTGGCCAGAGCCTGTTCCTAGCTCAGAGGTGCTAAATATTAACTTTTTTAATTAAGTTTAGTCTCATGTGCATCTACCCACCATCCCTCTCCTTGCTGTTAACAAATTGGTGTCTGTGTTGTCCCTACTTTGCATGTAGCCTCAACCAATACCCCCATGGTAATGGATTCAGGTTTAACTGTTTTTATTAGAACTTATTGTCCATAGAGACAAGTTGACAGAAAAGTCAAAAGAAGCCAAGCACACAAAAACTAATGTTTGATTAATTTCCAGCCTGTCCATTTTCACCTAGTTTTAAAGGATGTGAAACTATTTAGAGTCCAAAGATTCAGTTTCTTGTTCATTCTCAAATATTCTGACCTTTTGTGTGGTTCTCAAAGTTTTTAGTCCTTTTATGCAGTTTCTTCCATACACTGCCTCTTCTCTCTTTCATTTCTTGGTATTTGCAACGTTTCCGCTTTCTCTTGCATTTATTTATAGTTCTAGAAGAGTTCAGTCAGATGTTTCATCTACTCTGTGACTTTCAGCTTTGGTTTCAGCTGATACTTCAGCTTCTGTGCAGATAAGTAGCCCTCTTGGGACCTTTGTTTTCATTTTTTTTTACCAAAAGTTATAGATGCTTTTTTGTTTTATGTCTAGTGGAAGATGAAAATATGCCTGCAGTAGACAAATCCCTTACAAGGATTCTCACACGGCATATATCTTTTTGTTTAGGGGAGTCTTATGATGTCTTTTCTTGTGAAGATTATGATCTGAAGTAGTTTACTTCATTTGGTCTTCAACCTTAGAGCTTCGGATCCATAATGGATTCAAAGTGGTCGCACAGCTAGCATCTTTGATCCGAGCTCTCAGCTCCTCCCCTTACCCATAATGCCTGTCTCCTTCCTCCCTTCAGATCTCATTTGCCGCTGGTACAGCAAGCAGCGTGGTCTGAGCTCTTGGCAGCGTGTTCGTCATTTTTTTGGCTTAAATTGTTGTGAATGCTTAAGTTTTCTCCACTTTTTCTCTACTTTCCTTTCTCTTGCCTTTCTCCTCCCCACAATGGTCGGTCAGTGTTAAAAAAAAAAACTCATATTTTGCTCTTTTTCCTCTATCTGTGTGAGGGTGTGTGTTTGGGCCTTATTTAGGGGACTATGTCAGAAGTTCCTAAGTCTGGGTTTAAAAAGTGCTCAGAGTATGGCCATAAGCTTTCCCCAGCTGATGGCCACACTCTGTGTGTGGTGTGCCTGGGCATAGTGCACCTTGAGTCCTCCTGTCCTGTCTGCGCTGGGTTTAACCCCAGAGCACTTCAGGACAGGAGGAACAAACTCATAGTAAAGGGTCTTCTTCCCGCGTCAAGAACTGCTGTTCCCACCCCATCTACTAGCTTGACAGCAGCAGCAGCATCTTCCCCTTCCCATTCCTCAGGGACTCAAACTCCTACCAAGAGGCCTGGGGAAGCGGAGAAGGCCAAGAAAGACAGGCCTTGCAAGCGGTCTCCTGACCGTTCTGCTCTGGCTGGTCCACCCCCTAAGGTAGTGTCTTCTAGGCCTGGTTCCCCCTGGCTCCACTCTCCAAGATTTTCCCCTGAGCCTGAGGTTGTTAGAATGTGGTCTCCAGTCAACCCTCACCACCTTTCTTGACCAGTGTCAATGGACTCATCATCCCATTCCACCCGGAGCCTTAGTGAAGCGGAGATAGACAAGATGATGCGGAAGTTCATCTGCACCCAAATTCAGATGGGGGTCTTGCCTGCACCCTCTCCCTCTGTAGGGGGTATCTTGCAACCTTTTTTCACACCGATAACTCCTTCTCCAATCTGGCCTGCGGTTTCAGAGCCCTTGGATCCTAGGACCCTCGGGGTCAAGGGGTCAGCGCCGATGGTACCTTGTACCTCAACGCCGGCTGTTACCTTGAATACATCAGATCTGACTGCGTCAGATCTGATCTCTTGGAGCTGTAGTCTCAGGGTTGGCTCCAAGGAGGTGCTGTCGGCTCCGAGTGGGTCAGAGCATAGTATCTCCCTCCGCATCTCAGCTCCTAGAGTCTCGGCTCCGACTCCCCTGTCAGATCAGAGGAGAATGGCTCTGATTGGATTTGCTATGGAGGTCCATTCTCCATCTGCCTTCGACTTGCTGGAGTCGGTTCTCTCAATGCCTTTGAGACCCTTGACCATTTCGTCCTTGGACTTTGCCCTAACCCCCTCTGGATTGGTTATGGCTCCGACCATCTTGTCTTCTCAGGGACAGCCTGCGCCTGCTTTGCCTCAAGAAGCTCCAGTTAGAGAGCATCAGGATGTTTGTGAGTCCTCCCCAGGGAGCCACACTGAGGAGGTCCCTCACAAACATATATGTAAGAGGAGGCACTTGGACTCCCCTTCGGATTCCCTCACCTCAGACACTGATTTGGAGGAAGGGGAAGGTACCCCCAACCCCCCCCCAGGATGTCTCCTTTGGAGACATCATGGAACTCCTTCGCCAGAAGGGGGGGGTGGTCTGCCCAAAAACTGATCCTTGACAAAGCAGCATTTCATAAGGTATTTGGCATGGGCCCATCTACTTCCTGGGTGTCCCCTCTTGCGGATCCCTTAGTGGATCTAATAACATCTGGGGTATGGAAGGAACCAGACATGGTGGAGCCTATCCTGAAGTGTCCTGACAAGGTCCTCAGCCCCCCTTCTGACAGAATGCATTGGTATAAGGGGTTCCCAGTGGATGCTATGGTCATGGCAGTGGCCACAAAGAAATAGCTCTCTCAAGATAGCTCTATGGTCCACACTCCTGACCATGAGTCACAGATGCTGGACCATTTTGGGAAGCAGGTGTACGCTTCAGTGACCATTGCCATCAGGGCTTTGAACTACATAGCACACCTGACTCGATTACAGCGGGACTTGGTCAAGGAAATCACTGAGTCGACCCGGGAGTCCATGTCAGCGGAGGACAAGAAGACGTTCTCTACCCGAATGGCCACTTCTAAGGCGATTTCCAATACGTCCATGCGTCTTCTCTCCCATGCCGTGGAGGGAGCTGCTAGGGTGGCCGGCTCAGGAATCACCATTAGGCACCATTCCTAGCTCCAGCTGTGTCAGTTCACTGACCCCTTCAAGGTATCATTTACCAATGCACAGTATGACTGTTCTTCCCTCTTTGGGAAATCAGTCAGAGAGACACTTGTCCAGCGTGAGAAGGATGGGAAGACAATGTCTGCCATCGGGATCCACTCCCCCCCCCCCCCAGAAAGATCCTTTTCCAGGAATCAGCAAGGGACAAAGATGTGGTTCTGAAAGTCTCAGGCATTTTCCTGGGACACTTAGGACACTTCATCCTCCAGAGGCAGAGGGAGTTATGATAGACACCGGCCCAGAGGCAGAGGGGGTCCGAGAAATATTGGGTCTCAAGAACCCTTCTCAGACAGACCTGGGCATCAGCCCTGAAGGACTGCCTGACTGATCCTTTCTGGAGGCAGTCGGGGGACATCTTTTGCTGTACCCAGCAGCATGAGAGTTGGTTACAAATGACCGCTGAGTGTTGCAGATCATATCCAGAGGCTATTCCATCCCTTTCACCCAGCCATTTCTTTCCCCCAGACACCTCCCAGATGTTCCACCTGCACAAAGACAGGCAGCAAGCCTTGGAAATAGAAAAGCTGATAAGAATACGAGTCATCCAGCCAGTCCCCCCAGACCACTCCAGATCAGGCATTTACTCCAGGTTCTTTTTAGTGCCAAAGAAGACGGGGGACCTAAGACCCATTTTGGATCTTTCTTCCCTGAACCTGTCAGTAGCCAAGACAAAATTCCGGATGGGCACCCTTCTTTATGTCCTACCCTGTCTACAGGTGAATGATTAGATGTGCTTGATTGACCTCCAAGATGCTTACTACCATATCAAGATGGACAGATGCTCTCAGAGGTTTCTCCACTTTCGGTTAGGAACCAATCACTGTAAGTTTAGAGCCCTTCCCTTTGGTCTCACCACCACCCCCAGGGTGTTCACCAAAGTGATGGCAGTACTAGTGGCTCACCTGAGGCTTCAGGGTATTCAGGTCTTCCCGTACCTAGACGATTGGCTCTTTGCTGCCCCGACCAAGCATCTACTGTGCCAAGCCAGGGACTCATTTCTATTGTTGGATCAAAATCTGGGCATCACCATCAATCTTACCAAATCAGCCGTGCCTCCGGTGCAGATTCTAGACTTCATCGGGGCTTGGTTGGATACGGTTCAAGCAAAGGTCTTTCTGACTCCAGAGAGAATACACAACCTGAAGCTATATATTTTGTATGTTCTACAAACAGATGTCCCAGTGGCAGAATCAGTTTTAAGGGGCTTGGGGTCCATGTCAGCTATGATCCACTTATTACCCTTAGCACGTCTTCACATGTGGATTCTACAGTGGACTCTGGTGGTCCAGTGGTCTCTCCTGGATCAACCGTTGTCTTATCCGGTACACATATCCCGGGTTTGGAGGGACTCCGTTCTGTGTTGGATTCAGTCTCCGCATCTGGTGAAGGGTCGTCTTTTTCTTCCACCCTTGCCCAATGCCACAGTGACCACCAATGCCTCCCAGCTAGGGTGGGGGGGGGGGCATTGCTCGGGAAGAATGGTCCAAGGCACATGGTCCAAACCTGAGACCAACTTGCATATCAGTGTTCTAGAGAAGAGGATGGTGCTCCTAACGTTGCAAGCTCTCCATGCCCATCTTCCTCTGGGAATGACTGCCATCCAGACAGACAACATGTCAGTTGTTGAATACATCAACAAACAGGGGGAACCAGATCCTACCCCCTTTGTCGCGAAGCCATGAGAGTGTGGGAATGGGCAATCTCCACCAGCCATTATTTGGTAGCAACGCACATTCTGGGTCGGTCCAACATTCTAGTAGACAGGCTCAGCAGATCTGTTCTGATGCCTTATGAGTGGTCTCTGAATCCTTCAGTGGTGGAGTGGATCTTCCTCAGGTGGGGTCATCCTTGCTGCGATCTCTTCGCATCTTCTTCCAATGCAAAATGCACTGAGTTTTTCACTCTGAACCGCCTCAGGGGGAAGCCACCAGAGATGCTGTGGTTCATGCTTGGCCACCTGGTCTGCTCTATGCTTATCCTCTTTTGCCTTTGATTTCCAAGTTCCTTCAGAAAACTCACAGGCTGGGAAGCACAGTTGTCCTCATCACCCTATTCTGGCCTCACCATGTCTGGTTTCCATCCCTGTGGTCTCACGCAGTAGTTCTACCCTGGACTCTGGATCCAGTCCCGGATCTTATTTCACATCCCTCGGGGATGCCTCATCCAGACCTGGTCACTCTGAAGCTCACTGCTTGGCTGCTCCAGTTCCCTTGAGTGTTAGGACTCCCAGTTTATCTTCCCCAGTTAAGAATATTCTGGTTGCAGCTCACAAGTCCTGAACCAGAAAAGTCTATCATAGTAAATAGGAACATTTCTTGGTTTGGACTTCTCAACATGTCTTGGATCCTATTACTGGTCCAGTGTCTGCAATTTTGGATTTTTTTAGCAAGCCTTTTTCATCAGGGCACTAGTTTTTTTACTGTAAATGTACAACTGGCTGCTATTTCCAACTTTAATATGGGGGAGAATAAGAATTTCTTGGCTTCATCCAAACTGTGCAAAGCCTTTTGTAAGGATACTTTTCTGCTCTGTCCTCCGATGAAGGGTCCTGTGCCACCATGGAACCTTACTTTGGTGCTCCAGGCATTAGTTTCACCTCCTTTTGAACCTGCAGCTTCAGTTGAATTACAGTACCTATCCTAGAAGACTGCATTTTTAGTAGCCATTTCCTCTGCCAGGAGGGTGTCGGAACTCCAGGCCCTGTCTATGAAAGTTCTTTACATGAATTTCCACAAGGATAGAGTATCCTTACATACTAGTCCCTCTTTGTTGCTAAAGGTAGCATCAAAAGCTAACATAAACCAAACAATCAATCTTCCAGTTTTCTTCCCAAACTTTCAAAATAAAGGGGAATATAAGTTACACTTACTGGATGTACATAGGCAACTTCAATTCTACTTACACAGGACAAAATCCTTTAGAAAATCTGATCAACTGTTTTCTCTTACACTAAGCCCTTTTTTAGGCAAACCCATTTCGAAAGTTGCTTGGTGGATCTCCCAATGCATTATCCGAGCTTAATTAGCCAAAGGGCTTTCTCCGCCAAGTCAGGTAAAAGCGCATTCTACCAGGTCTGTGGCTACCTCGGCAGCTTTCTGTTTCAGAGTTTCTTTGGATGATATTTGATGTTCATCGTGCATACAGCTGCAGTAATCACAGATGGGTTTTCTGCCATCAGGCGGTCCCTCAGTCGGCCGAATTCCAAAGTCTTGGCCCGGCGTCGGTTGTCGTCGCTTACTCTTCTGACATCAGAGAGACCAGAGTATATAAGACACAGCCGACGCCATGTTCTTCAGTCTTTTTTGCCACGCGGTGCCCGAAGCAGAAGCAGTTCGCAAGTGCCGGTCGGCCAGCTCCTGAATTACGAAAAAATTGGAAACCGAAGTCTTCATTAAAGCTAAGTACCCCGTTGGGGAAACTTTTCTTGCCTCAGACCGATGTCAGAAAAAGTTAATAATTGTATTTCTTGTGGGAAACAAATACCGCATAAGGATTTCCATTCCCTCTGCATACCTTGTTTGGGCTCAGACCACGACGTCTCGGGCTGTCGCTTTTGCGCTACTTTCAATAAACGGACTATTAAGCGTCGGGCGGAGTTCGCCCAACACTACTTTGGTAAAGCTTTTGATTATAAAATGTCGTCAGACACTCCGACTACCGTTTTGTCCAAAAAACGCAAGGAAAAGGACCGACATGCGAGGCCCGTGGTCCCTGCCGACACCACGCCAAAACAGGCTACACGTGGTCCGGTTCTCAGCGAGACGCCTTTGCAGTCCCTGACTACCGACGACACTCCTTTGGCGGTGTCCTCTGTACCCGTGACCGCTGGGTCCTCGGCCCTTTCCCAGACTACAACCGAAGCCCCTGCTAATGTCAAGCCTGCTAATGTGGACAGGTCCACCTCCACCCATGGTGTATTTAGGCCCTCATCTTCTTTTTCAATTAAGGCCTTCACTAAATCCAAAGCAGCCAGGCATCCCACGAGGCCTGTTGCTCAGGGCCCATCTACAGGACCCATGCCTAAAAAACAGATGCTTAAAATGGCTGAGGATTTAATTACTTTTATCAGAGGTTCTCAACCCCCTCCTGACAAGAGATCCAGAGTGGAGGAAGATTCTCCCTCTTCTGATCAGGGATCTATTTTAAACATTCTGATGCAGAGGAACACTCTTACTTTCCTTTTGAGGATTCGGATGCAGAACAATCTATTCCTTCTGTATCCCCTCCTGAAGATTTTTCCTTTGGGGAAACCTTGCACACCTTGAGGGAACACTTCCATTGGGAAGGCCAAGACTTTTCAGATTCCAAGAAAAGACTTAGGGAATTTCTTTGGTTACCTCAACACAGACCTCTGGCTATACCCCCTGTTTTGGACATACTGGATGATGTCTATTCGGAGGCTTGTCTTAACCCTGATTCTCTGCCTCCTGCACCAGTCAAACCTGATAGGTATTACAGAGTACCCAGCTCTCACCAATTTCTCGTCAAAGGCCATAGTGCTGACCCTGAAACCATTTCACAAGGCCCCAAGGGATTGAAGGCCTCCACTGCCAAGAATCTGCTTCCTGCAGAAAGGGAATCCAGATCTTTAGAAAGTTGGGGTAAAAAGGTATATACCTCGGCCACCCTAGCCATGAGGGCCTTAAACTGTCAGTTTCATATGATTAAATATCAACAGTTCCTGTTATCTCAGTTAAGGAACAAAATGTCTCAAATTGAACAACCAGATTTAAAGGAGTTACAGGATATGATGCATAATGCAGAGCAAGTGGGTAAACACACTTTACAATGTGGTTATGATGCCCTAGAGGCCTCCAGTAGAGCGGCTGCTACAGGATCAGTCATTCGCAGACATGCCTGGCTTAGGGAACAAAATGTGCCTGATCATGTGAAAGCTAAACTTCTAGATGCTCCTTTACAAAAGAGTGTACTATTTGGCACTAATGCTGAGGAGATACTACGGAAAATGGAAGAAAAAGCCAAATCTATGCAAACTGTCAAAGCTTTCTTACAGGTCCAACCACCACGTTTTAGCAGAAATTGGCCTTCAAAAAACTGGTCCTTTCCAGCCACTGACAAGCCCCAAAGAGGTAGATACAGACGCACAGGAGGCAGAGGGCAATCACAAGGATCACATAGAGGCAGACAATGGCAAACTCCAGCACCAAGAGGTGGCGAAGACAGTGCACAACAATACAGGAAGCAAACCCAATGACTCCCTCATTTCCATGCCAAGCATGTCTCAGCTGGCAGCACCTTTGGGAGGGGAACTAGCATTATTTGCAAGCAATTGGCATATTGTCACAACAGACAAATGGATACTGGACATTATAAACAGAGGCTACAAATTTCAATTTCACACTCTTCCAAAAATGAGAGGCATGCCAAACCTGCCATAAAATCAAAGGGCAGAGGCACAACTGCAAATTTCAAAACTCATAAGCATGAGAGCTATTCAAGAGGTACCTACGCACCAACAAGGTCAAGGTTTTTATTCAAGACTTTTTCTGGTACCAAGGAAAGGAACCGACTGGAGACCCATTTTGGACTTATCCATCCTAAACACATTTCTACTCGTACCAAAATTCAAGATGCTCACATTACAGCAGCTTCTTCCCATGCTGGGCAAGGAGTTTTGGTGGTAACATTGGACCTCAAGGAGGCATACCTGCATGTCCCAATCAGACAAAGCTGCAGAAGATACCTCAGATTTCTTGCAGGTTCAATCCACTATCAATTCTCTGCATTGCCCTTTGGCTTATCTACTGCGCCCAGAGTATTCACAAAGTGCCTGGCATCAGTGATTGCCTACTGCAGACTTCAAGGGATACAAATTTACCCTTATCTGGACGACTGCCTGATCCAAGCGGACAGCAAGCACATACTTCTGGAACATCTGGCATATGTGATACGGTTGCTGCTTTCTCTGGGATATACAATCAACAAAGAAAAATCAAAGCTAACACCATCTCAGAAAATAACCTTCCTGGGTGCCAACTTGGACACAAACACCCAGATGGCCTATCTTATGCCAGAAAAACAGGGGCAACTATCTCAGTACTTCAAAATACTAGCAAAAAGTACCAGGCTTACTGCAAGGAAAATCCTGCAGGCTCTGGGATTCATGGCATCTTGCATTCTTCTAATCCCATGTGCAAAGCTGCATATGAGGAAACTTCAATGGTACCTAAAAAATCTATGGTCTCAACACAGTCACAGTTTGGAAACAATTATACCAATAATTCCATGTTTGCAAAAGGAATTTCTATGGTGGGCCCAAGCATGTCAAGCAAACACAGGCCTCCCATTCTGCAAGCCTCAAGCAAAGCAAGTCATAACCACAGACGCCTCAGATTACGCCTGGGGGGCACACATGAAGGACAGGTGCATTCAGGGCAGATGGTCCCAAAAGGAAAAGCACCTACACATAAATCAAAAAGAAATGCTAGCAGTAATAAATGCAATTACAGCCTTCAAGGACTTCCTGCATCCAGGACAATTACTGATAAGAACAGACAACACCACAGTAATGTGGTACATAAACAAACAAGGAGGAACACATTCATACCCCTTGTGCAGACTAGCCATGACTCTTTGGAACTTGGTCCTGGAAAGACAAATCGAACTTCAAGCACAGTACTTGCCAGGATTGGAAAACACACTGGCAGACAATCTAAGCAGAAATATGACAGATCCACACGAATGGAAGTTGCATCCTCAGGTGTTTACAGAAATAGTCCAAGCATGGGGGAGGCCAGACATAGATCTATTTGCCTCCCACAGGAATCATCAATTGGAAAAGTTTTGTTCGAGGACTTTCCATCCAAAGGCCTGGAGAGTGGACGCACTTTCATTCAGTTGGACAGCATGGACAGTTTACGCATTCCCACCTCTGCCTCTTCTGCCCAAGGTGCTATTGAAAGCAAGAACAGACAAACCGAAGATGATATTGATTGCTCCAGATTGGCCAAGGCAACACTGGTACCCACTCCTGAGGAGCCTAACACATACTGCTCCCTGGTCCCTGCCTCTAATGCCTCTTCTGCTGACTCAGCACAGCTACAAAACTCTTCACAGTCAGCTGAAAACACTCAATCTCGCTGCATGGAAAATTCCTTAACACCACAACAGACCCTACTCTCCAAGGAGGTGCAGGATGTCATTTTGGAGGCCAGAAGGCCATCCACTAGGAAAGCTTACTCCGCAAAATGGAAGCGGTTTTGCTCTTGGAATGAGAAAAGAGGCCAGGACCCTAGAAAACTGAACTTGTTTCAGGTATTACAGTATCTAGCTGAGCTGCTGAACAGTGGACTTTCATTTTCCTCCATAAAAATCCATGCCTCAGCCATTTCTGCAGAATTCAACACTGATCCGCTTTTATTTTCTCACCCACTCTTACGACAGTTCCTCAGAGGGGCTAAGAATATAAGACCTCCAAGGAAGCAACCAATACCAGCCTGGGATCTTAATTACATACTAGAAAAATTAACATTGCCTCCTTTTGAACCAGCTGCCTCAACAGATTTGCAATATTTGTCCTGGAAAACAGCCTTCCTTCTGGCCATCACTTCAGCTCGTAGGGTTTCTGAACTACAGGCCCGCATGGCGGTGCAGCCCTTCCTCATTTTCCATCAGGACAGGGTTTCCCTTCGTACCAACTCTTCATTTATGCCAAAAGTGGTATCCAGGGTAGCCTTAAATCAAGCCATACACCTACCTACCTTTTATCCCAACCCTCAAAACAAAGGGGAAAGGCTGCTACACTCTTTAGACATCCATAGGCAGCTACGTTATTATTTGGACAGAACAAAGTCCTTCAGGAAATCAGAACAACTTTTTGTGTCCTATGCTGTAGGGGCTCAAGGGAAACCAGTTACAAAACAGACTATTTCCAAGTGGATTGGCCACTGCATACGGTTTTGTTATTCCTATCATGGGAAATCTGTTCCAACAGGTATCAGATCTCACTCCACCAGGGCCACAGCTACCTCTACAGCCTTCCTCAGAGGAGTTCCTACCAAAGATATTTTGGAGGCAGCCACTTGGAGTTCTGTACATACCTTCACAAAACACTACCACCTGCCTTTATATTCCAGAACAAGAGCAGGCTTTGCCACTGCTATTTTGCAGGGCATTCTGGCTCAACCCAGTTCCTCCTAGTACCTACCACCCTATGCGTAGCTTTGGGATTCTACCCATCTGTGATAACTGCAGCTGTATGCACGATGAACATAGTACAGTTTTGTACCTACCATAAATGTAGATGTTCGAGTGCTAATACAGCTGCAGTACAGGTTTCCCGCCCTCCTTCCCCACTTGGTAAAGGCATGGGGCCTAACAACCTCTTCATACTACCTGACTGGGTTATCCTGCTATGTTTTATTTGCTTGCATCCACTGATTTTGGATTATATTGCTTTGCTTGTATATGTACATAAGCATTATTTATGTATTGCCTTCCTTCTGGGGGCACCTGACATCTGGGGCAAGAAAGACTGAAGAACATGGCGTCGGCTGTGTCTTATATACTCTGGTCTCTCTGACGTCAGAAGAGTAAGCGACGACAACCGACTCCGGACCAAGACTTTGGAATTCGGCCGACCGAGGGACCGCCTGATGGCAGAAAACCCATCTGTGATTACTGCAGCTGTATTAGCACTCTAACATCTACATTTATGGTAGGTACAAAACTGTACTTTCTGCTGCCACGTGTTCCTCACCTCATACCTTCATTTCCCACTACAAATTGGACATTATTTCCAGAGATAGGGCTTCTTTTGGCTCCGCTGTGCTTTGGAATATCCTTCCATGAGGGCCTCCCAGGTGCAAGGTAGCTGGGGACTCTGTCCCTAAGGTTGAAGATAAAGAAGTTATGTACTCACCATAACATTCCATCTGAGTAGTTGTACTTCATTGGTCTTCAACCATCCCCCCCTTCCCCCTGCCTTGCCACTAGTGCCCTGACCATGTATAAGGAGGATGAACATCACACGAGCATTCCTTATGTTACTTGGCTCAGGAATCTAGGGCAGTAGATAGTAGTAAGGCTTTGTTGGATCAGGTATATGTTTTGTGATGAGCAGCAAACTCGATCTGAAGGGAGGAAGGAGACATGGGGCATTATGGGTAAAGAGAGGAGCTGAGAGCTCGGATCAAAGATGCTAGCTGTGCATCTGTGTCTGATACATTACAGAATCAAAGCCCTAAGGTTGAAGACACATGAAGTACAACTACTCAGATGGAACGTTATGATGAGTACATAACTTCTTTTTTCTTTTACTTCAAAGATTATTCACAGTAGACTTAACAGCCTGAATCACTTTTTGGAGAATCAGTTTCTTAAGGCTCTTGCCCACTCCTTCATGGCTACTGACTTTTCATCTGATGCCCCCTTCAGGTGAAGAAAAAGAAGAGAACTGCTAGAGAAGATTAAGAAGGAACTCAGTCTTCTACCTCAGTTTCCCAGTCTGGGATCAGTAAATCTGCTGTGGCCATCATGGAGCCCTTGGACCATCAGTGCAATCTTCCTAACCCATCTGGTATTGTTCTGCAGGAAGCCACTATGAGTCAAGAGCTAAGCACATCCATGAAGACCAGATGTCAGGCTGTGGCTGAGAAGGGGCAGCATCATTTTTTTTCACTTAAGGAGTGGACAACATACCTCTGGTCGTAGTAAGGGAAGAATTAACAGGCTTCCTCAAGGGGGTCTATACATCTGGTACATCCAAATATAAAAAAGATGGACACTCCCAAAAAGAAATCAGAGAAAAGTGGGCAAAGAGGAGTGGCATCATTTTGCAAAAGGATTGTTTAGAGCTTTCCAGTCTCTTCAGTGTTCTACATCAGTCTGCACTCATTTCAAGATCACCTTATTTTTCTGGGGAAGATGTTTATTCAAACTCAGAAGAGGGTGACTTAGATTATGCTTTCCAGGTTTCCTCTGCAACCCAATCTGAATCAGAATCTGAGGAATAGGTCTGATCTGATTCTCCTACTAAGGAAATTTCTTTCTCAGATACCATTTACAAACTGAAAAACATGTTTAAATGGGAAAAAAAAGACATCTCATATGTGGAAGTGTCATGACCTTCTTAACACTGGTTCCCCCAAATTCCTAGCATTCCCTCCTGTTCTTGGGGCTTTGGAGGATGCATTTAATTCTCATTGTTCCTCTACTGGTGCTTAACTTCCTGAACCTAAGAAGCCTTATAGGCTTTATAAGGTGCCAGAATCTCACAAATTCTTTTTTTTTTCAGATATCCTCTGGCGGACTTGGCTGTCATTCTTGTTGGTAAAGATGGAGCATCTAAGTCCTTAGCATCTTCCATCACTACACTCAGTGATGTAGTTTGCAGTGCATTTGATAGATTTGTTAAGGAGGTCTATACCTCTTCAACCCTGATTTTCAGAGCTATACATTGTTAAGCCGTATGTCCAAATTCCTCCTTGCCACTTTCTCAGACATGAACAAGTACAAATATGACTCTGTCATTGTTCAATTTGGTGTGAACGACCTGAGCCGTACCTCCCTGGACTACATGAAAAGAGACATGGAAGAGCTCTCTGATCATGTAGCCCAGGTGGGTATGACCCTGACCCTGAGTAGCATCCTGCCCTCACCAAGAATCATACCTCAGTATAAAGAAAAAATGCTCAATTTCAACAATTAGCTAAGCTTCTGGTGTCATTCAAAGGGGATTCAGTGTCTGTCAGCCTGGGATGACATGCTTGACAAGCTGCGTTGCTTCGCAAGAGACAGCTTGCACCTGTCACCCCTTGGCTTTCGAATACTGGCCAAGGCTCTTGCTGCCCCCATAGTGCCTTCTTTAGGCAAGGCTCAAAATTCAAACCCACCTCCGTAAACAGCACAAGTAAAAAACTGAGGGTTATGCTACTCAACGCCAGGAGTTTAAATCTCAAAATGCATGCGCTCGAAGCACTCCTAAGTATGGAGAACATCGACATCTGTGCAGTAACTGAAACCTGGTTTAAGGCTCCAGAAAGCACTCCAGCACTACTGGGCTACAACTCATACCACACATTTCAGCCACAGAACACGGACCGAAACACAAAAGGAGGGGGTGTATCCAGATTCATCAAGGATACCCACACCTCCAGGTTAGTGGTGCAGCATGATACCGCTGAGATCATCCATGTGCAACTAACATCGGGCAAATCTGCAATGCAAATTGTGGTCTGCTGCAGATTACCCTCCATGACCCAGGACCACCACTCCGCCTTTCTGGAGACACTGGAAAACATGAAGGTCCTACCAAACACCCTGATATTGGGAGATTTCAATTACCCTACCATTAACTGGGAAAACTACTTGAGTACAAACTCCCAGGCTCAGTGCTTCCTGGAATTTATCAACTCAAATGCCCTGGGTCAGCTGGTAAACTCCCCTACCAGAGGCCACAACATATTGGACATGGTCATCACCAACATGGGCGACAGGTGCTCTGTACCAGAGGTCAATCCATCACTAGTTAGATCAGACCATAAACTAATCACCCTGGATGTCCACACCCCACCACCATCCCCAACCAAGGAAACCACAGTGAAAAACTTTTCTAAAGCAAATTTCACCTTACTTAAGTCAGAGGTGGTAAGTTTCACAGCCCCCATGCTAAAGGATAACACTGCCCAAGATGCAGAATCCTTTACAATTGCACTCTGTGAGCACCTACAAGGATGCATGGATCATGTCATCCCTAGCAAAACCAAGACTCACTCCCCTAAGAGAAGGAAACCAGTCTGGTGGGCCCCTGCCATAAACAGGTTATAGAACAAAAGGAGGAAACTAGTTCAGAAAAAAAGCAAATCCCAAGAAGGAAAGACATCCCTGATCAGTATCAGTAAGAAACTAAGGTCCCTCATAAAATCATCCAAGGCTAACTTCGAAAGAAAAATAGCCAAGGACTCAAAAGATAACCACAAAGCCTTCTTTAGCTATGTCAAAAATCTAAGTGGCAACTCGCAGATATGCTCTGAGATAGTGCAAAATAGCACAAAATATACTGAACCTACTGATATTGCCAACATCCTGGCAGATAGATTCATTGCAAACTTCACCTCCCTCTCACCTTCAAAAGGGCCCACAACAATACCAGAAAAGTGTAGTGTCCCGGAAATCACAGAAGCACAGGTGAAAACAGCCCTTTTAAAAGCCAAAAACACAGCATCAGTGGGGCCAGATGGTGTCCCAGGCTGCGTCTGGCATGAACTACAGAACGAACTAACCCCCACCTACACACGCTGTTCAACCTCAGCCTCTCCACAGGCTACATGCCCATAGAATGGTGCACAGCAATGGTTATTCCGCTCCTCAAAGGAGGAGCCACAACTGACCCTGGTAACTATCGCCCCATAAGCCTGAGTAGCCTGGTCTGCAAGGCTATGAAGTGCATCATCGTGGAGCTCATTAACAAAGACATTGGGAACCTCCAAACACTTGACCCGACCCAGTTCGGCTTTGTTAAGGGCAGATCATGCCTACTAAACCTAGTTGACTTCTTTGAGACAGTTACCAAGGCCATAGACGAGGGAAAGGTGGTTCACACAGCCTACATTGATCTCGCCAAGGTGTTCGACACCATTCCTCACTCGGGTATTATAGAAAAACTCACCAGCCTGAACATAAACCCCTATGTCACAAGATGGGTTGCCAACTGGCTTACAGACAGAACTCACATGGTAAGAATAGCGGGCTCCAGGTCTGACTCTAAACCAGTTACAAGTGGTGTCCCGCAAGGCTCAGTTCTAGGACCCCTACTGTTCAGCATATATTTCTCAGAAGTACAGGCAAACACAGGAGGACTATGGCTAACCAAGTTTGCCGATGACTGCAAACTGGGAGCCATAATTGACTCTCCGGCTGACATGGACATCCTCCACAAAGGCCTTACTGAGACAGACACCTGGTGTCAAAGTCATGGCCTCAAGCTAAATGCCAAAAAATGCATAGTCATCCCATTTGGGAAAAACAAAACACCCACAAATTACCACATAGGCAGCAGCCCCCTTAATACAGAAGAGGTAATAAGAGATCTGGGGACCCAGGTAGATACTAATCTCTCCTTTGACAATCATATTGCCAAAGTAGTTAGGAAATCCTTCTATGTGGCCCATCTAATTACTAAGGGGTTCGCATCTAGAAATAAAGAGGTTATAGTGCCTCTCTACTCATCACTCATCAGACCCATCATAGAGTACAATGCCCCATTTGGGATGTACCTCACAAGACACTTCCAACAGCTTGAAAGACCACAAAAGCACCTCACCAAGAGGATTACTGGCCTCAAACATATGTCCTATGCAGTCCGACTAAAAAAACTCCGGCTGTACTCAGTGGCATATCGCTTACTCAGAGGTGATCTCTGCCTGACTTACAAAGCTATGTCCAACTCAGAATTGATGGACATGCTCCACATAAAGAAATCTAAGTCACTGCGAGCCACATGCTCTAGTGAGCTAAACCTCGCCACAACAATAAATAGAACATGCTGGAGGGCTCGATTCCTATCACAGAGACTCCCCATGCTTTGGAACAAAATTCCTAACTACATTAGGCAGAGCCCCTCACTAACACTCTTCAAGAGAAGCCTTGACGAGTGGATGGGTAACAGAAAGTACACCCCTGGGATCACTTCATTGGCTCTGCTTGACAGAGGCTCAGTTAATTTATCAATGGGGTGGCGAAAGCCAACACACTCTGGCTAGGCTTATAAATGCCCTCGGGCAGATAGCCTAGTACCTACCTATGAACCTATGTATCAAATTATTTCTAATTTGCCTACCTCTGCCTCCACATCTTCCCTCACTTATCTACTTTTGTCTCCTTCTCAGGTAACTAACCATGCCTTGAAATGCTATAGGATTGGTAATGAGGAGATACACCTAGCTCAGGTTACAGACCCTTCGAGATGATGTTAAATCCCCAATTCTTAATCCCTCCACTCCCAGAGAATGGTTTCATGTTGGTGGATCCTCTTCTGAGGTATTAAAATGCTTAGAAAAAAGAGGCAAGGTAATGCAGGGAGTTAACCTGGGCTCTTTTTTCAGAAAGAATTTGAAGTCAGTGCAGAATAAGTCTGGAAAGGAGAATACAAAACAAAATAAATAACAGGAGGACAGTAAGAAAAAGGGCAATGACCCCCAGGGATGCGCCTCTATCAAAGAGAAGTACATGACTATCTAAACAATCCTCCCTGTCTCCCTCCCATCCTGGCTATCCAAACAAAATAGGAGACAACCTGTCTCTTGCGCCATCATATTGGAAGCAAATAACATCATATGCTTGGTTGCTAGAAATAATCCGTAATGGTTACAAATGATAATGGGAATTCCTTCCTTCCAGTTTCAGGAATCTCTGTCCATCCAATGAGTCAAAACACATTTGTTTTCTCAGATTCTGTCAGAGGCATACAAAGGGTATTACTGAATGTCCTCCCCAGTCCCAGTGGAGAAACCAGTTTTAATCCTGGATTTTTCTGGTACGGAAGAAGAAGGCAGCCTATAGTCTCTTTTTATCTCTTCTTTCAAATCAGACATAGCATCACATTCTTATCCACAAAATCTTCCTTCAGGTGTTAGTTAAAATTTTTTTGTGTCTGGATTACATTTTCAGTTTAAATCTTTAGACTCTGGGCTTTCCATGGCTCCAAAGGTTTTTTACAAAATGCCTGGCTCCAGTGGTTACCTTCGGCAGACCAGGGAATCCACATGTATTTCTCCGTGGACAATTGTATCTTCTTAGTAGAATCAGTACAAGGTATCCAGGCATCCCTTTGTTTTCCCATAAACTTCTTTCAAAAACTAGGCTTCAGTGTAAACCTGAGAGAAATCTTCCATAACCCCCATCTCACAAGTTAACATTTTTCAGTTGTCTGATGATGGCTTACCTCCCACCAGGGAATATATCATTCTGTCAACTACAGGTTTTAGATCTGGCTCAAAAAATCTATGATCATCACAAGACAATATCTCAGAAGTCTGGGCAATATGGCTATAGGTATCTTAATGATACATTTAATCAGACTGTGTATGAGAAAATTCTAGTGGTTACTCATATTCAGTGTTTTTTTTTTTTTTTAAACAAAAGGTGGCAGTACGCATACATTGTGTTTGGGTCAACTCCCCTACCTCAAAAAAAATGTTTTTTCTCCAAATCCTCTTTCATGAAAAAAACAATATTTTTTTTTTCTCTTAATGATACAACAATTGAAGTCACTTCTCACAGCAAATTATTAAGGATGATAGTGAATAGTAAATAATACATAATCTTAAATTTTATCTGCATTATCCTTGTGCTGATGGGTCCACTTGTCCCTGTTATATTGTTTTGAACAGATCCTGCTATATCCTGAATGGCCAGAATAAATTAGCTTCATGAGCTTTAACATTTTTAATGAATGCTTAAAACTTTTAAGAAAAGTTTTTTTTTAAAAAAAAAAAATATAGAGTCCTGTTATAACACGGTTGCCAGGTTCACTACCAACGAAACTTACTCCTCCCATCACTGCATCTCCCTAGGAAAATAAAATGGCTCGAACTTTCCCATCACCTAACCTACTTGCAGTTAACCAAAGCTCACAATATCATTACCAAACCTTCTGACTGCCCATTCCTCGTCTCCCTGTTTATTCTCCATAAGCCCTCCCAACAACTCAGATCTGAAAATCAATTCCTTCTAAAAGTGCAAATACCCACTCTAGCAGTTGGTCAATCTCTCTACTCATGTACCATTGCTAAAACTTGGAATTCCCTACCCAGCTGTATCAGAACTATTTTCAATGACATATCCTTCAAAAAGTCTCTAAAACAGCATCTCTTAGCCCTATGGCAATGTACATGTGGCTACGACTACAGAGCATCTTCCCCAACCTGATCGTGCTAACTTTTATCTCCCCTCTGTTTAACAGTTATGCAGCTATCTCTCGCTGTCTTCACTCTACAGTGTCCAAAACAGATGATGTATTGTACTTTGTATATTTTGTATATAATGTATATTGCCTTTCTTATTCTAGCTAGGAATTTATGATGATTGTATGTCTTTTTAAGTTGTTATCTCTATGTATATAGAAAATGTGATTGAATTTAAATTTCCTTTGTATGTGGAGTTTTTCTCCCCAGACTTCCGCATAAAATGGGCACTTTTTGGCCCAGTGGACCATCCCAGTAAACAAATGCAAGCAAATAAATAAAACTCAAATGTCTGTCATTATTTAACAACTTCATTCCTCTTTATGAGGAACAGACAAAAATATGGGGCAAAAATCTGGACATTTTGCAAAAAACCTGGACAGTTGAGGGGTACGCTACCTACGTCTTACACAGACACACACACACACACACACACACACACACACACACACCATAACTCTCAACCTCTTAGCACAAGAAATCTGGACAAAGCCTGTCATAATGGGGGGGCAAAGGCCCAAAGCTAGGGACACATTTTAAATATGGGTCTCATTGAAGCCAGTAATCAGCAAACAAACCTTTCAGTGAAAAGTTTCTTAGGGCAAACTAGTGGTTGATCACCATCTGGAATTTGCCCTTTTCCCCACTGTAGTGCAATCTCAGAATTGGTTCTATTTAGTTAGGGGAGTGTGGGGAGCGTTGGTGTTACATTTTATGGTTTTGTTTATGGTTGCTAGGGTGGACTACCATTGTTTTGCAAAAGGAAACTTTTCGCTGAAAAGTTTGTTCGATGGTTAGTGTTTTCGATGATTAGTTGTTTTACAAAGAGCTGTTCGCTGAAGTGAGATTCTGTGATGTGATATAGACACTTTAAATACTGCTCTTATAAACTTAGGAAGTAGCTAGACTTACACGATTTGTATTAGAATGCATTGTCTGAAGAATATGAAGTCTGAAACTCAAATAGATGTCATTATTTAGTAGCTTTATTCCTTAGATCACCGCAGTGATTTGTCAAATAAAAAAAAAAAAAAACAGTTGTGTGAGGAACAGACCAAAAATATAAAGCAAAAATCTGGACATTCTGTGAAAATCTGTACAGTTGGGAGGTGTGACACACATATACACTTCCTACCTCCCTCTTACACCCCCCCCCTCCACATCTCTCAACCTCTTAGAGCAAGAAATCTGGACAAAGCTACAAATAATGGGGGCACAAAGGGCCAAAATAGGGACACATTTTAAATGTTCATACAAACTTAGAAAGTTGATAAAACAACAAGTTTTGCATTAGTATGAATTTTCTGAAGGATATGAAGTCTAAAGCTCAAATATTTGCCATTATTTTCTGACTTCAGTCCGCGATGATTTGCCAGTTATTTGCCAGGAAAAAAAATTTCTGAGAAACAGACCAAAAATATGAGGCAAAAATGTGGACATTCTGCAAAAATCTTGACAATTTAGAGGTATGACCCCTCCATTTCCCTCTTAAGGAAACACACACACAGACACACACACACATACACACACACACACACACACACACACACACACACACACACACACACACACACACACACACACACACACACACGGCCTCATTAAAGCCTTGAAAGCCTTGAATTAAATGTAGACTCCAGGATGGATTTTGGTGATTACAGACAACACTACAGTAATGTGGTACATAAATAAATGGGGGGGCAAGATCTTACCCCCAGTGCAGATTAGCCACAATTGCCTGAGAGGTGGCATCGCCATACAGTCTCTCCCTGCAGGTAACTTACATCCCATCAGACAAGAACACTATTGCAGACTGTCTGAACAGGTCCAGGACAAACCCTCACAAACGGATATTATACAAAGAGGTCTTCCAGAAAATAATCCACCCATGGAGTACTCCCCAAGAGGATCTGTTTTCCTACATTCATAACAGACAGTTACTGACATTTTGTATCAGGACTTCTTGCAAACAGGCCTGGAAGACATATCTTTTTTTTTCCATGGATTGTGAATGCTCTTTTATACCCCACCCTTTCCCCTGCTAACTTGAGTTTTACTAAAGATCAAGAGTGACTCTCCCGAGATTCTCCTCATAACTAATTTTTGGCCCAAAAAACATTGGTTCTCCCTTCTTGTTCACCTGGCCAAAAGACAGAAGTGACCTACTCACACAGGACAAATGATATCTCATCCAACCCATCATTCAGAACCTGAACTTGACTGCTTGGTTGGTAGGTTTTTGAGCTCATTTAAGCATGTATTTACCCAGATGCAACAGGCATTAAATGAGGCTAGAAATCCTGGTACTAGAAAAATCATATTTAGATAAATAGTAAAGATCTTTTAGTTGAAGCCGTATCAGAGACCACCACCTATTCCAGCAAGGTTGCCAATGGTTCTCTATATGTAGATTTCTCAATTCTAAACTGTCTTACACTTTTATCAAAGTACACATTTTGGCCATTTCAGCTTGCCTGCCATTAGATCCCCTTTCAATATCTTTCCAAGTGAAACAGATTTTTAAAATGGGTGTTCCATATTAGACCACCTAGGAAATAGGTAGCTCCATCATAAGATCTGAATTTTGTTTTTGAGAAGTGACTTTTTTTAAATACCTATATGAAATTCTTACATTGTACACAATGACATATTTATACATAACAAACCATAGCAAGCATCTTTCATTTTCATGCAAGCATACATGTATGTTTTCTTTGTAACAATTATCGTTCACTCCAACATTATGTAAATTGCCCAATTCCTGCCCTTTTCTAAACCTTACTCCTCTTCCTGAATATTATTTTACATGTATGTTCTCATAAGTTGCATTTGTTTCTACCCCCAGTTCTTTTGATCTTTACATTATGCAGCAATTCTGTTACCTCCATTTGAATCTTCAGATAAGTATTTCCTAACGTTCCTCACATGGAAGATGCCTTTACCTGTTGCTCTGATCTCTGCCAGAAGAGTATCTAAGTTGTAAGCCTTAACTCAACCCTTTTTTGTCCTTCAAAATAATTGGATGACTTATACAACTGATCCATCATTTATGCCTTAAGAGGTATCCAATATCACTATGAGTCCATCCATTCACTTTTCTATTTTCTTCCATCAGTCTAAAAACAGATAAGAAAGAATACTGCAGTCACTGGATGTTCACAGACATCTCAAATATTGCTTAAACAAGACAGAAGACTTCATACTGATTAACCATCTCTGTAATTCTTATGAAGGTAAGAAGAAAGGACAACTAGCTTCTGAACAGTAGGGTCTATATTAAATCAGCAAACGCTTAAAAAAGCAAAGACTGATTTATTGACCCCATGTAAGCAAACATACAATCCCGAGCACTTGGAACAGTGATTTTTTTTTCACAGAGAATAAACTCACTGTTTCACAAAAAAAAAAAAAAAAAACTTCAAAACATTACATAAAGTAGGGGGCTTCATCCCCCCACACCCCCTACTTAAATATACCAACTCCGAGATCGCACTACAGTGAGGAAAACAGCAAAGTAATGGAGGCGGCCAAGTGATTTCTTTCCCTGGGAAACTATGTACTTATATGCCTTTTTGCTATTTTGCTGTCTCGTTATTTCAAGTTCGATCAAGACACATTCAAAGGATTGCATCTTCAATTATATAATAGGAACCCAAACAGTATATATCCAGATGCTTAACCCAGGCTGTTCAGTTGTGTTACTCTCAACAAGTAAAAAGTCCACCCCCGCCACAAACGCAGAACTTTAGGGTGAACTCCAGTAGAACTATGGCTACGTCTGGGGATTTTTGTAAAGGGTTGGAGCCACTCTAGAGATGACAACTTAGCCCTCAGTACACGCTTTTATTAAACATTATAAAAGACTGCTTCCTTTTCTAGAGCCAGAACATGACTTGCTGATATATTCCCAACTGTCTTTTGGATTGTGGTCTGGCATCCTTTCCCTTTTCTTTCTAAGCTTTGATAATCATCCCACGTGGCCTTGTGGTACTGCAACCGTGATCTAATGATGAAAATAGTTCAGTTGTGTAAATAAATTTACTGTAACAGTAGATGTTTGAATAGATCACGACTGCAGTACTAACACCTCACTCTCCCTAGCCCATTCCCTTTTCTTTTCTCTTATTTTTATGTATATTTCCTTATCTACTGTCTCTTGGCTGGGGTCCCGTCGCCCTTCACTCTCTTTCTGCTATGACATAAATGTAAAAATTTAGATTTTCCATATTTTCTGTTAGAGCCTCTCTTAGTTGGGACTAGAAAACTCTGACTTTTAGTGCCCAGTGCATCCCCTTTTTATACCAGCACCTTCATACTCCAGTCACCATACATTGTATGAGGACGGTACCCAAATGCTTTTGTATACTGGCAGGATATTGAACCCTTGGCTTGATACATACCATATAGCTTTAGGCTACTGCAACAGATGTCTGTCCAAACATCTACTTTATGGTAAATTTACTTACACATCCGTACTTTCAGCCTACAAACCTAGCAATTAAAGTTATTTCAAATGTGCCTGTCTCAGACTGTCAAAGTTACAACCTGTCATACTCTAGCAGGCCATAAGGACTACAGGTCTTCAGGATCCTGCCTTCTCAAATAAGGTTTTTAAGTTATCCAAGTTCCTTTAGCTAAGGGGCCCCTCAGACTCCATAGGAAGACAAAGTACTTTGGAGCACCTGTAGAATTTCAAGTCAAGGAAGAGGGCATTAATTCTTCAGCCTTCTTTCTCAACGATCCCAAATTTGGGAAATACCTTGAATAAGTGTATTTGCAGAGGGCTCATCTGCAAACCTAGTAACCTCTCCACATAATAGGCTTCAGAAAGCCTTTTAGGTTGACCCAGCAGTCTTCCTGAGTGGTTCTTTCTCTGGTGGACATCTTAAAGAATTCCTCCAGAATTGCTTAGGAAAGCTCAGACACAATAACCCTGTGCCTAAAAACACCAAACTAATTTTTCAGACCCATTCCAGAGAAAGGACCATCTGGACATAAACACACAAAGCCTGATTCTGTGATCTCAGCCGTAGCCCAGTAATGTCTTCCACTCCCCAAAACCCATCTGCCCATCTACTAGATAAGATGTTCCGTATAATGGCAGCATTTTGGAAGCAGTTTTATGTATCTCCCGTGTTATCCATGCATGCACTAACTTGTGTAAAGCATATGGCATATTTTGAGAGAGCTCTTGCTGGTGAAATGTACCATGTACTTAAAGGTTTGCCAGATGGGCTGTGCATTTTTGTACAGTGCTTCTGAGGCAGCTGCTAGAGATGTGAGATTCAGTGTAGTCACTCACTGATAATAGTGATTTATGCTGACTGATTTCACTAAAGATATTAATGTAACCCCTTTAGATCCCCCTTTTTCTGAACTTTATATAGATTTGTAAAAGAGGTTCATGAGCGTATGAAAATCTGGAAAAGCAGGGCTAAACCCTGACAGCTATGGGTGTCAGATACTGGACTCCACAGCTTAACTTCTTAAGGACACAAAGGAGCCAAATGCATATGTGGTTTTCATGTAACAAATAGAGCCTTAGCAGGAAGAAGAAGACCAAAATCAACCCAAACAACCCCAACACTAAAGCAGTTCAAGCAGAGTATTTGTACAATGGCAACATAGTTGTCTCTGCTCTGGAGGCCATAGCCCAGTCATGGGTGGACAGCATCAGTTATGAGATCTTGCCCAAATGTTCTGCCCTTGAAGCAGTTGCAGTTCATCTGTTCCACCATTTGTCAGTGTGGATGCTTGTCTCCAAACAGATAGATAAGGATAGTTTATATTAATACCAAATATTTTGTACAATTCTCTTCAATACCAAGAGAACTACAAACACTAAGTTCATTTTCTGCCACTGCATTTGTGCACTTTGACTGTATTTTGTACCAACTGCTGGTTTTAACTGATTTAAGTAAAAGATCTGTTCTGCTGTGCTGTTTTTTTACACTGTTGCTTATTTAATTTAAGGAAAAAAGTATTCCTGCTTTTTTATTCTGTGTTATGTTGCACTTCTGTTGGCCATAGTATAGACTGGATTCAGATCATGTGAGTCCAGTTCTGTTTAGGATTGAGAACTAAAAATCAGGACATCTTTTCTTGGAGAAACCCTCCTGTACCCCTGTGGCAGGAGAAGTATGGTAGGACTAGCTAATTAGTTCAGGGCTCCATCTGAGCTTTTTCATTGGTTCAGGTCTCAGCTTGAGCTTTTTCATTGGTTTCCTAGCATTAACTATTTTGTTCTTGTTTGCAGGTAGTGCACCGCTGAGTTGGGGTGGGTATCGTTAGTGGGTTATAGACACAAATTTCTTGCTTGTTGCATTTCCCTTTGCATGGTGTTAGTGCTCCTTCAGATGTTTCTTGCAGTCCTGCTACACTGTCAGGTCTGTTAGGTGGAACACTAGGCACAGCCTCTGAGGTACCATCGTAAATCCCACCAACTAGCCCCTCCTTATTTAGATATGTCCTTCCTGTCCTCTTCCTGTTCTGACCACAATGATTTACCTTGCACTATGGACAATTTCCCACAGTTTCTCCAGCCTGATTAGTCAACATGGACATCCTGAGACAGTGTAGCAGTTGCCTCATGTACACTGACAACCCTGCCAGGAATCCAGAAAAGCACGAACAGGACCAATAAAAAATAAATCCAAGGTGGAAAACCAAAGCTGCTCAGAAAGTCTAATTCTTTAATACAAAACCATGAAAAACAATGAAAACACAAGCGCTTTTGCTCGGTCTGTGCCGAGCTTTATCAAGTGAACATCCAAAGTGCTGCAAGGCTTTATATACACTGAAGTTAATTATTAATTAATCAATTAAAAAATTAATCAATTAAAAAATTAAAGCTTAAAAATGCTGGAGTTGATAAATTGTTAAAAATGCTTCTTTGTTAAAAGTTAAACCTGGTGCATTATAATAAATGTATACAGTAAATATTAAAACTGAAATGTAAAATAATCGAAAGAAACTGTAGGCAGTGCTTTTAGCAATAAATTAAAATAAATCATTTATCATATTTCACTTGAAGATTTTTTATCAGCAATGAATGAGCTTCTCATAATCGAGCCTTTATTAGCTTGAGGACACTGTTTATGTTGATGTTGTCATTTAATCCAGGGTGTCTGCCTGCATCTAGTTTAAGTTGCCATATAAGTTCCTTGTATTCGAGGGTCGTCTCCCAGACACCTCCCCTAGCATCCGGGGTAACTTGCTCCAACACTATGAATTTAAGATCTATCCCAGGGCAAGTGAGTGAATGCTTATAGAATGCGTTAGACTCCCTTTGTTTACTTAGATCGTAAAAATGTTCGTAGAGTCTTTTCCTAAATGGCCTCTCAGTTTTGCCAACATAGAAGCTTGAGCAGGTGGTGCAAAAACCTAGGTGGACAACCCCTTTACTCCCACAGGTGTAGTGATGATATGATTTGATGTTAAAATTCCTGGAGGGAATGTAAAGTGTTGGAGCATTAATAATGGCAAGGCATTGATTACAGGACCCACATTTGAAAGTGCCTAGTCATGTGTTAGAGTTATTAGCCTGGAAATTAGGTTTTCTTTCAAATAGTTCCTTGAAATTAATGTCCCTCTTTCTTACAAATTTAGGGTGTGGTGGGAGGGCATCTTTGAATTCTTCATGAAAGGTCAGTATGGGCCAGTGCCTCCTGATGATCTCCTCAATATCAGCGGAGTTGCCGGAATAGGTATAGATAAAACTATTCCGGAAGGTGTCAGATATCGCTGTTGTGTTAGTTGTGACAGAAGGTTGCCCTATACCAAGAAGTGGTGGAAATGTTGTTTCTCTGTTATCAATCACTTCCTTAGCTAAGGAGGTGATAAGGGAGAGAGGGTATCCCCTGTCTACAAACATGGACTGCAAAAAATGTATTTCATCCAAAAAATCAACAGTGGAGCTGCACATCCTAGAGGCTCTAATGAACTGGCCCTTAACAATGCCCTTTTTCTGATAAAATGGGTGTGCACTTTGAAAATGCAGAAAATAATTAGAAAAAGTAGGTTTCCTGTAAAGTTTAGAAAGGAATGTTGAATTGTTATAATCTTTATATAAAGTCACGTCAAGATAGTGAAGTTCGTGCTTGTTAATGTTGTGAGTGAACACCAAGAAGGGGGTAGTGGAATTGATATAACTAAAAAAATCCTCAAACTGATTGAGGGTCCCATTCCATAAAATACAGATGTCGTCTAGGTATCTTCTATAATGAGTTAAATATTGAACCCAAGTAGAAGAAAAAATGAACATATGTTCCCATCTGTGCAAAACAGCGTTGGCATAAAAAGAAGCACATGAGGCACCCATGGCCACTCCTTTCCTTTGTCTAAAAAGCTCACCATTAAAGAATATAAAATTGTTCTGTAATAAAATTTCCATAAACTCCACTAGAAGGCCAGTCACCTTATTGTTGAGATTAGTTTCAGTGGTTAAGAAATCGTTAAACCACTCGAGCCCTGCTGGGTGGGGTATACTAGGAAACAGGTCTTTGATGTCTATAGTTATCATAAGGAGTTCAGATGAGAAAAAGGAAGGTTGAATGTCTCTGAGAAAATCCCAGGAGTCTTTGCAGATGTGATCTAAAAGTAGGATGAGTTGCTTAGTAACATGGTCAACGAATACCTAAGGGTTCAGTGATGCTTCCTGCCCCTGAAACAATAGGCCTAAATCTCAAGGGGTCCAAGCCTTTGTGAATTTTCGGAATCCCGAATATTACTGGTATTTTGGGTTTCTCAACATGCAGATAGTTGAACAATTTTTCATTTATAGCTCCTTGGAGCAAATGGTCAGTAAGCATATATTTGATTTTGGAAAAGGCTATGTTAACTTAATTTCTAGATACAATTTCGTATTGTTCACTGTCCTGTAACATGTCATGGATGTAAATGTCATAGCTGGAATTATACATCAGGACAACCCCACCGCCCTTGTCTGGTTTCATGACCCTAATGTTTTCTTTTTTCAAATGGTTAATAAACCAGATTTCATATTCATTTAAGTTAACTAACTGTGGTTGTATTCCTTGGGAATGTAAAGTTCTAAAATCTTTTTCAACTAGTTCTTCAAAAAGTTTAATTAAGGGATGCACAGGTGGGTTGAAAGTGCTAGTTCTACAGAGCCCTGTATTGGTATAGGGCCGCCCTTTAAAGTAATGTGCTAGATTTAAATTTCTAGCAAAGAGTTTTAGTTCAACTAAAATTTGGGATATATTACAGGAGCGTGTGGGCAGACCTCCCAACCGTCCCGAATTACTCGGTTTTTACCGAGTTTTGGGGTCCAAATGAAGGGTGCCACGATTCCCGAGTGGCACCCCTTCATTTCCGATTTATTTCTTTCCAGTTTCTACATTTTTTTAAAATATCCCGCTGTCGGAGCTGACGTCATCACGTGCGCAATGACGTCAGCGCCGTCAGGCTACCAGCCAGTCGGAATTGAGCTCAAGGAGCTCGCATCATCATTTCCGGCTGGCTGGCCGTTTGCATCATCATTTCCGGCTGGCGGGATTAAAGCAGCATGAGAAACAGACCGGGAGCTTGGTAGCATGGCGGGATTAAAGCAGCATTTGAAAAAGACAGGGAGTCTTGCAGCATGGGGAACAGGAGTCCACCAGGTCCGGGACTAATGGCAGCAGCAACATGGGATGGACTAATGGCAGCAGCATGGGACGGAGCGGGACTCGTTGTCAGATGCCTTTGTACATTCATACTCAAGGCAAGTGCATAAAATGATAGTTATATTTATGTTATGGTTGTACGTTAACATTTACTTCACAGATGCAAGGTTGAGAGTATTATTAGCTAATACTTTAACATCTAAATATCCGGAAGAGTCAAAACGTTTAATATGCTTAAACAGGGCTGTGAGAAGTACTGTCCTTTGGTGTATAGCAAAGCTTCATTTAGGATATCCTTAGAAAGTGACAGTAAACTATTGTTGCTAATGTGAGGAAGAGCTAAGGTTAACTATATTACAGAAAGTAAGAAGAGCTCTAATAACAAGTATGGTTAACTGTATTGTGTGAGATGGGATAAGAAGGTTAACACGGGACCAGGCTTTAGTGGACATATAATGTGAGCATCTAAAAAGGGTTAAAGATGTGAACAGAGAGACTCCTGTGTTATTCATTTTGGGTAGCAACTGCATTTGAGAGTGACTGAGAAGTAATAAAAGAGCGATGATTGGAAAGCAGCAAATGGGAGTAAAGATCTGATTGTAGAAGGTAAGCGATTCAAGATTTCTGAGGCAGGTTTGGCAAAGGCACATTCCAAAATGGCAAGGTAAAAGGGGGTCTAACTGTAAAGGATGTGAGCTTGAGTCCTAAGGGACAGGAAAAGGTTAAAGAATGAGTTTCCTCGATTTGCCTGTGTGCCTTATATCACAACAGAACAGTCTGGAAGAATCTGAATTTTGTCAAGAAACACATTATTTGCTTCTAACACTTTAATCAGACGTCTTTTATATCACTGCCAGGTAATACTCAATAAATTGTAAATTATTTAAAGAAACATTTATGTATTGCGGTATGTTTACTTACATTAAATGTGCCTAAGTATACCACTTTTGATTTTGAAAATAAGAGTAATTTGCAATATTTCTCAAATACTATTCTTTGTTGTTTAACTACAAAGCATTCCAACTGAGCAAGACATTTGTATTCGGTGAGAACCTTTGTGCATTTTTGTAAATACTGACTGATCTGTTTGTCCAATGCATCCAGTAGCTGGAGTCTTGCCAGCAAGAAACCTGATCCTGCTAAATCTTCAGATTGGAGTACCAAGCAGTTTTGATAATGTATGTTGGTATAGCTACTGCATAAAATCATTCTCATCTACAGGTAGCTAACAGAAGTCTGCATGTATTTCTGAAGGACATCTGCATACTGTTTCTCAAATGTAATATTAAGATTTATCTTATTACTGTGCATTGATTTGCATTCACCATAACCCACATCACATGCTATCCTTAGACTAAAAAGAGCAGTAACACTGTCATAACCTCCTGAGGCACTCACTAGTGCAGATACAAACTAAAGAGACTTCATACTATTCGTGTTGGTTCTGTATCACATTTGAGACACACACACACACACACACACAGAGCACAGATGCAGCACTCTGGTTATATGTTCGTGTGTGTGTGTGTGTGTGAAAATGCCCCCATATATACTTGGTGGCTAGAGGTATTCAGGCTCAAACTCTGTACCTTTAGTACAGGGTAAAAAGAGCCTACTATCCCCTAGCCACCACCATTTCTTAATTCTTCTGACTGAGTTGAGAGCTATGATGAGAAATAAGAACACTTTTTTTTTTTTGTGCTAAGAGTTTAGAGCTATGATAAGAAGTGAGCACACAATTTGTATTCCCCTATTGTTTTTGTGCTAACAGTTCAGGGATATGGTGAGTGAGACTGAGAAGTGAGAACTGAATTTGTATTCCCCCATTATTGGCTTTGTTGTTTGTCCATGTCTTTTGTGTTAAGGTTAAGAGCTATGTTGAGAAGTGAGAAATGAATTCACTAAATGATGGCTATTAAGTTTCAGTCTAACTATTTTTCAGGCAGCTGCTGATGTGGGATAGTGGTATATTGTTCTGAATGTAGTGCATAGAGTCCTAGGTTCAAAACCTGCCAGTGAAATGCATGATGGTAGCACAACATTTTATTCTAGCAACTTTACAAAATTATACAAGCAATGTTTAAAATGTGTCCCTTGTTTTTGACCTTTTGTGTCCCCCCCCCCAAAAAAAAAAAAAGTGAAATTAAAAATAAGTGTGAAATGCTGTGCAAGATGCCTATGGCTTACACTACTGTCATTCTGTTTATAGTGTGGGTGTGGAAGCAGACTTTTATGATGGAAAAGTTCTGAATTGGGCAGTTTTGTCATTATTGATTTGGTTCATGTGTTTTGTTTCATTGCCTACAGTACAGATTACTGGTAAAATGTTCAAACAATAAATTTAAAATGCGCTCTAACATGTGTGTTGTATTATACAAGGAATATAATTTAATAAAGTCGGGAAGGTGTACAAAGAAAAGAACACATGTATGTTTCTTGTTTTGTGTGCAAGGGGCCAATGATTTGAAAACAGCCCAAAGGTAATCTTTATCCACCGTTGGCCAGATGCATTTTCTTTGGATGTGGTGTGGGTTTCGATGCTGTTTCAATGAATGTGAGTTTCAAGGGCAAAGTTTAATGTCAAGCCTATTTTCATTGTGAGACAGTGTTGCTTTGTTTACCAGATGATGTCTTTTAGTGTTTCTGCATTGTTGTGCTGTAAAATGTAAAAATAAAATTCAAATCATTGTAGAAGTAAAGCAGTATGCATACATTAGTGTTTATGGTAAATGGGGCAAAATAGCCAGGTAACAGGACACTGGAATCGCTGCAGGGGGACTCTGGTCTGGTGCCATGTTTTGGTTGTCTGTTCTTCAATTTGCGTTCGAAAGTTGGTATCCCACAATCCCATTGGAGTGGGTGGAGTTACATAATTATGTATGCAAATTAGATGTTAATCAGCGTACAGATTTGTACCTATTTTTCATGGGCCTTGTCCAGATTTTTGATGTTTCCAGGTTGAGAGGTATGCGTGTGGGGACAAACTGGAAACCCTGAGTGAATAGGTCGAAGGTCAAATCTGTAATTTGCAAATCAGTATAATTGTATATAATGAAGTTGTCTTTTTTAACTATAGAACAATTGTGGCCTGCAGTGTTGGAAAAGTTATAGTGTAGGAGTGCCATTTCAGGGACAATGGGGATGTCATTTAACCATGTTTGTTGCTCCACGTGTGAGGGGATTGTTTCTGTCCCCATGCCCCCGTCCTGCCGGGGGGATGCTGAAAATCCTGATGGGAATTCTTTCTACCTTTCTCAGCTAACCTCTCACTCCTACGGGGGGGTTCATGAGTAGCTCTAGAATAGAAATCAGCCCCCTTGTTTTGGTTGTTTTGATTGTCCTGTTTATGTTCCCACCGGGTCCTATTAGGAGAGGGGTAGGCTGTTCCTTCTCTATATTCAGCTAAATCCCTGTCTAACTTACGTATCTTTCGGTTAAGTATTTTTGTACAGAATTGATCGACTTCGTTAAAAACATTGTCATAATCAAACTTCACAGTTAAAAAGTTATTGTCAGTAACAAGGGAGTTGTTTAAAACATTTAACTCGTTTATAAGAGTATCAGCCTTCGCTTCATACTCTGAAATCATCACATTTAAAACCTCCAGTGCAGCTCTGTCAAAAATTTCACACAGTTTTTTGTAATATAAAGTCCCCGGTTGAACATTATTAGGGAACTTATAAAAACGCAAACCCTTCGGTATGCATTTCACATTAACACACTCCCTTAAGTACTCAGTTGTACAGTACACTGACAACCCTCTTATTCTAGTTCACACAGATTCAGTATGCAAGATGCATCTATGTTAGGAACCTAGAATCCATGTTGTCCTGCACACCAGTCAGTACATCTGACACTGAACAGGTTGTCAGCATGCAAGCCTCACCTCCTTCACCACCCAAACCAACAACACACATACCTACAAATGCAGAGATCCTCACCAGAAACCTACCTAAACATCAGAGACGTCCTAAACACAAGCATGCTTCACATAATACATCCTCTGTGAAACACAGTACACATAATAGCTCATGCACCAGTGTCTCACCAGCCAAGCTCCTAAGGCAAAATACAAAACCAAACACCTTAGTCATAGGCGGCTCCATTGTGAGACACACAGATGCCCCACTCACCAGGACGGATAAGGAAAAATTCATGGTCAGCTATCTGTCTAGTGCCAGGATCTGCCACATAACACACTCACTCAAGTCTCTCAACAGCAAGTTCTGTTACAACTCAGTCATTGTCCATGTTGGTGTGAATGACTTAAGACATACCTCACTGGACTATATAAAAAGTGACATAATTGAGCTCTCTAATTATGTGCCCCACGCAGGTGTGTCCCTAGCCTTAAGCAGCATTTTGTCTTCACTTAGGATGATGTCTCATTACAAACAAAAACTGATCGACTTTGATAATTGGCTTAGATTTTGGTGTCATTCTAAGGGGATCTGGTATCTGTCAGCCTGAGGTGACATGATCGACAGGCCTCAGTGCTTTGCCAGAGATGGTCTTCATCTGTCAACTCTGGGATTTTGGTTACCAGCTAAGGCTCTTGCCACCCCCATTATGCCTTTTTAGGCACTGTCACAAGGACAAAACTCCCAATGAAATAAGAACATCTAAAAACAAACTCAAGGTTATGCTGTTCAATGCTAGGAATCTAAATCTGAAATTGCACTCGTTGGAAGCAGTCCTTCCTCTGTAAGATGCTGACATCTGTGCAGTCACAGAGACCTGGTTTAAGGCTGCAGAAAGCACCCCAGCCTTACTGGGTTACAATTCCTTCCACACGTTCAGACCTCAAACTGAAGGTGTGAGAACTAAGTAAGGTGGTGTATCAATATTCATAAA
The DNA here is from genome assembly GCF_019279795.1 of Protopterus annectens. Lineage (NCBI taxonomy): Eukaryota > Metazoa > Chordata > Ceratodontiformes > Protopteridae > Protopterus > Protopterus annectens. The sequence continues at coordinate 666,457,803 of NC_056737.1, forward strand.
AGGCAAATACACCTCAAGACTGGTTAAACTGAGCAACTCTCATGAATTACTACAGGTGCAATTAACTGTTGGTAAGACCCCTCTTCAAATCATTCCCAGCTATAGGACTCCCTCCATGAACCAGGACACCCACTCAGCCTACCTGGATCTACTTGAGATGGTCAAGATACAACCAAACACCCTGGTTTTGGGTGACTTTAATTACCCATCCATTGACTGTGTGTATTATACATATACTAACACTCTCACCCAAAGGTTCCTGGACTTTGTTAACTCCAGTTCCCTGGACCAGCTGGTTGACACCCCCACAAGTGGTCAAACATTCTGGATCTGGTTTTCACCAACATGGGGATCTTTGTACCACCCCAAGTGTGCTGCCCTCCATGGTGAGGTCTGACCACAAATCACCAGACCCCCCCCACCACCACCACCACCAGCAGCAACTAGATTGAAAAGCTTCACCAAGGCTAATTACGACACCTTATGTGGTGTTATAAACAGCTTCACACTGCTTTATATGAACATCTATATAATTGTAATAACTTTCCATACCTGATAGGACCAAAGCAAGAACCTCAAGGAAGAACAAACCCAGCTGGTGGACATCAGCCATTAACAGGCTATACAATAAGAGGAAAAAATTGCTGTCTAAGAGTAGGAAGTTATGGTCTCAAACCTGGAAGCACTCCCTTCTCAACTTAAACAGTCAAGTTAGACATCTTGTAAAGTCCTCTAAAGCTACTTATGGATCTAAATTAGCATCCTTAGCTAAGGAAAACCATAAGACATTCTTTAGTAACATCCGAAACCTCAAAGGAAAACCCCAGATTTGTGCAGAACTTGTAGTTAATGGTACTACATGTACAGAACCACTGGATATAGCCAACCTGCTGCCTGACAGATTCAGTGCAAACTTCACTCCCCTGTCCCCACCACATATAACACAAAGCATCCCTACCGCTTGCTCCCCCCCACCTAGTATCTACAAGGAGCAAGTCTTAGATGCCCTCTCCAAGGCTAAAAACACAGCCTCAGTGGGACCAGACAACACCCCAGGCTGTGTTCTCACTGGATTAAAACAGGAATTAGCAACACCGCTAGGTACCTTTTTCAACCACAGCCTTAACACGGGTTTCATCCCTACTGAATGGAGAACAGCTACCGTCATCCCTTTGCATAAAGGGGGTGCATCCATGGATCCTGGGAATTATAGACCCATAAGCCTAACCAGCCTTATCTGCAAGACCAAGGAGCATGTCATCATGGACGTTATCAACAAAGATATAGGTAATCTACAAACACCTGACTGTACCCAGTTTGGCTTCATCAAAGGGAGATAGTGCCTGTTAAACTTGGTGGACTTCTTTGAGACAGTCACCAAAACCCTTGACAAAGGTGAAACTGTGCATACGGCCTACCTGGACTTAGCGAAGGCCACTGACACCATCTCCCACTCAGGGATTATTGATAAACTTACCCAGCTGGGTATCAACCCATATATTGTCAGGTGAGTTGCAAAGTGGCTCACTAGTAGAACTCATACAGTCAAAATAGGAAACTTTACCTCCTCCAGCAGACCAGTAACCAGTGGTGTACCACAGGGGTCTGTTCTGGGGCCCTACTGTTCTGAGTATACTTCTCAGAAGTACAGGCAAAAACTGAAGGTCTGTGGCTGACAAAGTTTGCCAATGACTGCAAATTAGGAGTGGTCATTCATTACCCTAACAATGTCAATATCCTGCAAGAAGGACTTACACAGACTAATGATTGGTGCCAAAGTCATGGACTTACACTCAATGCAAAAAAATGCATTATCATCCCCTTCACCAAGGGTGATGTTCCTGCAAACTACTCCATAAATAGCAATACCTTATGCCAGCAATCACTAGTGAGAGACCTGGGCACACAGGTTGATAGCAACCTTGCCTTTGATCACCATGTCTCCACATTAGTAAGAAAGGCATTCTGTGTTGCTCACCTCATAAGTAAGGACATTGTCTCCGGAGAAAAAATAGGTTAATATCTTCCTGTACTCTTCCCTCATCAGGCCAATAATCGAGTGTAATGCTCCCTTTGTTATGTACCTCTCTAAGCACCTGCAGCAATTGGAGAGACAGCAAAGGCTTCTTAAAAAGAAAATTCAGGGTCTCCAGCACATGTCATATGTGGACAGACTGAAGTCACTGTCTCTTTACTCTCTGTCATACAGACTGCTCAGAGGTGACCTGTGCCTTGCATATAAGGCAATATCTGACCCTGCCTTAATGAAAATGCTACACATTTGCAAGTGAAATGGTATATGTGTCACACGTTCAAGGGATTTTTATCAGGTATGTGACATCACTAGAACTTGTGGAGGGGCAGATTTATCTCGGAGAGGTTACCTCATGTCTGGAACAGACTTCCAATCCATATTAAGCAGAGGCCTTTGTTGACCCTATTTAAGCATAATTTGGACAATTGGAAGGGAAACCATACATTCACCCCTGGGGCTCCTCCTGTGTCCCTCTAAGATATGGGTAAAAGGTGCTGATTTAGTGTTTACCTGTAACAGACACTCTTGGGAACAAGGGTTAACTTTTCTAGGCTTGTAAGGGCCCTAGGGCCATTAGCCTGGTAACTTCCTGTAAGCCTATACCTCACCGGTATCAATATTACTACCCTTACCTGATATACCATTCTGCCAAAGGAATGCAGTATGGAAAGACATCTCCAGCCGTCTACTAAAAAGGGCCTTCTAAGAAGTCCCGCCATATCAGAAGGAGAGTCCAGGAGGTACTTCTGCTTTGTTATAAGAACCATTCAGTACCAGTTTGGGACACTTTCATTCAGTTTCACCTGAGCCTCTATTACCCTGTATATACCTTCCTTGGACTGAGTCTGAGTGCTCATCATGTATACTTCATAGGCTCATAGGTTCATAGGTAGATACTAGGCCATCGGCCCTGGGGCCTATACAAGCCCAACCAAAAAAGGTACCCTGGCTTTTGCCACCCAAGAAAATGATTTTCCTGTGCCACCGTCGAGCAGAGCCACAGAGGTGATCCCCAGGGTGAATTTCCTATTTCTCATCCAATCATCAAGATTTTTCTTGAAGAGTGCTAATGAGGAGCTTTGTTTGATATAGATAGGTAGTTTATTCCAGAGTATGGGAAGTCTCTGGGACAGGAATCTATCCCTCCGGCATGTTCTGTTTATTGTGGTGGCAAGGTTTAGGTCCCTAGAGCGTGTAGTTTGGAGGGATTGGGATTTCTTTAAGTGGAGCATGTCCAACAGCTCTGAGTTTGACATAGCTTTGTATGTTAGGCAGAGATCACCTCTGAGTAGGCGATATGCAATGGAGTAAAGCTGGAGTTTTTTGAGACGGTCTATGTAGGGCATCTGTTTGAGGCCAGTAATCCTTTTTGTGAGGTATTTCTGTGGCCTTTCCAGTTGTTATAGATGTCTTGTGAGGTACATACCAAAAGGGGCATTGTACTCTATAATGGGTCTAATGAGTGATGAGTAGAGGGGAACAATGACCTTTTTTTTCTGGATGAAAAACCTTTTGTGATGAGGTGTGCCATGTAAAAGGATTTCCTGACTACTGTGGCGATGTGATTATCAAAGGAGAGACTACTGTCCACCTGTGTCCCAAGGACTCTTATCATACTTTTGGTGTTAAGTATACTACCGCCTATGTTGTAGTTCATGGGTACAGAGTTCTTACCAAAGGGGATGACAATGCATTTTTTGGCATTGAGCTTGAGGACATGGCTTCAACACCAGGCATCTGTCTCAGTGAGGCCCTTTTGTAGGATGTCCACATCGTTAGGAGTTTTGATTATGGCTCCTAGTTTGCAGTCATCTGTGAACTTCGTTAGCCAAAGACCTTCTGTGTTAGCCTGTACTTCAGATAAGTAGATAGCAAACAGGAGATGACCCAGGACTGAACCCTGTGGTACTCCACTTGTCACTGGTCTGAAGTCGGATTTAGAGTCTGCTACTTTCACAGTGTGGGTTCTGTCAGCGAGCCAGTTGGCAACCCATCTTGTGACATAGGGATTTATACATAGTTTACTGAGTCTGTCTGTAATTCCAGAGTGGGGGATGGTGTTGAAAGCCTTGGCAAGATCTAGATAGGCTGTGTGAACCACCTTACCCTTGTCTACGGCTTTGGTGACTGTTTCAAAGAAGTCTGTCAGGTTTAGGAGACATGATCTGCCTTTTTCAAACATGAACTGGGTGGGGTCCAGAGTTTGGAGATTACCAATGTCTTTGTTTATAAGTTCCATGATGATACATTCCATGGCCTTGCAGACCAGACTCATCAGGATAATGGGGCGGTAGTTCCTGGGGTCCATGGTGACTCCCCCTTTGTGGGGTGGGATAACCATCGTTGTGCGTCATTCAGCTGGCACAAAGCCTGAGGTGAGGCTATGATTGAACATGGTACTTAGGTGGGGTGCCAGTTTGTTCTATAGTTCATGTAGAACACAGCCTGGGATGTTGTCTGGTCCCATGGATGCTGCGTTCTTGGCTTTGGAGAGTGTGTTTTTTACCTATGCAGCCGTGATTACAAGAACTTTGCATTCTTCCAGTATAGAGATGGGCTCTTTAGGGGGTGAGAGGGAGGTAAAGTTAGCACTGAACCTATCTGCCAGGAAGTTGGCAATATCAGTTGGGTCTGTATATTTAGTGCCATTGTGCTGTAACTCAGAGCAGATCTGAGTGTTGCCATTGAGATTCTTGACATAGCTATAGAATGATTTGTGGTTGTCTTTAGAATCAGTGGCGATTTTGTTTTCGTAACTAGCTTTGGAGGATTTTATCAGGGATCGCAGCTTCTTACTGAGGCTGACCAGGGAGCTCCTCCACTCATGGGATTTTACTCTCTTTTACAACAGTTTCTTCCTTCTGTTGTACAGTTTGTTTATGGCAGGGGACCACCAGATTGGTTTCTTTTTTTTGGAGGATAGCATCTTGGTTCTGTTTTGGATAGCATGATCCATGCACTCGTGTAAGTGCTTATAAAGTGCAATTGTGTAGGATTCAGTAGTCATAACTGTATTGTCCATCTGCATGGGTGTCATGAAGTTCACTACTTCTATCTTAAGAAGCATGAAGTTGGCTTTGGAGAAATTTTTTACTATGGTTTCCTTAATGGGGGTTGGGGGCAGGATGTGGATATCTAGGGTAATTAGCTTATGGTTGGATTGGACCAATGAGGCATTGACTTCAGGTGTGGAACATCGGTCACTCATGTTGGTAATGACTAGATCTAGGATATTGTTGCCCATGGTGGGGGTGTGGATAAGTTGATCCAGGGCATTGGAGTTTATGAATTCCAGAAAGTGTTGGCGAAGGAGTTGATACATGAATAGTTTTCCCAGTTAATGGTGGGGTAGTTGAAATCACCCATTATTAGGGTGTTTGGTTGAACCCTAATATTTTCCAGTACATCAAGAAAAGAGGAGTGGGAATCCTGCGGCATGGTGGGTGATCTGTAGCAAGCTACAATTTGGATTGCAGTTTTGCCCAGAGTTAGTTGCACTTGGATAACCTCGGCTGCATTATGCTGAGCATCTAGCCTGGAGGTGTGGATATCCTTAATGAATATGGACACACCTCTGCCTTTGGTGTTCCGGTCCAGGTTACATGGCCGAAAAGTGTGGTATGAGTTATAGCCTGGTAGTGCAGGGGTGCTCTCTGGAGCCTTGAACCAGGTCTCAGTCACTGCACAGATATCGATGTTCTCCATTTTAAGGAGTGCCTCGAGTGAGTGCATTTTGAGATTTAGACTTCTAGCATTGAGTAGTATCACCCTCAGTTTTTGCTTGCCTGTTCCTGTTACGGTGGTGAATTTGTCATTTGAACCTTGCCTAAAAAAGGCACTATAGTGGTGGCAAGAACCTTAGCCAGTATCCGGAATCCCAGGGGTGACAGGTGCAGGCCATCTCTGACAAAGCATCGTGACCTGTTGACCATGTCATCCCAGGCAGACAGATACTGGATCCCTTTAGAATGGCACCAGAAGCTTAGCCAATTGTTGAAGTCAATCATTTTGTCCTTGTACTGCAGCAACATTCTGGGTGATGGCAGAATGCTACTCAGGGCTAGGGTCATACCTGCCTGGGCTACAAGATCAGAGGATCTTGCAGTGTTACTGTGTTTATGCTTTTCTTACAGGAAAGTAGTGTTTCAACCTAGAAACCCAAATTCCCATAAAACTCTTGTAGTCAACATTTAATTGTGAAATGGGATGGTGCCTGTTAGGACAGAAATCTTCTTTATCCACTTTTAGAAAAGAGGCAGTCCAAACTTTTTTATATAAAACAGGAGACTATTAATTGATAATGGCTGCACAGACTCCCCTTAAGAGTCCTAAAGCTTGGTGTTAAAGTTTCTTATAAATGTAATCAGGAAGTCACCCAGGGTCTGTAGCCTTCAGGGACTTTAGCTTATATCGTATGTTGAATATGTTCTGACAGTTAATTTTTTTTACTTCATCAGAGACTAGTTTGATGTGGGATTGGTATTCTAATCAATCATTTTGATATATTGTGTAGTATCTGACATCCATTCCCCCATATATCATTTCATAATAAGCTGATCTGCTTATTTTTCACTGGTCTGGGGGAGACTAGCAATGGAAATTATACTTGCTTTGGTTTGCATTTATGGACCAAATTATCTATATACTTGACGAAACATTTCACAATATGCAGTCTATGCCTGTCAAGAATGAGTTCTGTTTTCTTATCTGTTATATAGCTTGAAGCTTTGCTAAATCCTTCTGGAGTTACTAAATCCCTGTCTGCCACATGCTTGCATGCTATGTTTTACCTTTATTAGGATATATTATGCATTTTTAGGAACAAATCTGTTACGTCAACTAGCAGGTCTGCAAAGTCATCCAAATTGGCTAAATAATGAAGAGTCTCTAGAGTCTTGATGGATCAGGAATCATTTTATCAGTGATGAATTCAAGGCCCATGTGATCAGCGTACGGACAGGAGACTGGACTTAGAGTAGCAGCTGCGGTTCTTTAACTTTCAGCTAGTAAGACCATATATGACTTTTCATCAGAAGTCTAATGGTAAAAAAAATTGGATATACACACACACACACACACATATAAAATATCACTATATGTCATGTAGACAAATTGTCAAGACACATTTAATATAAAAATAATCCAATTTACCGTTAATTGAAATGTTATATACAGTTTCTTTTTCTGATCAATTAAACAAACAAAAAAAAACTCCACCACTAACACGAAGACATACTCTGTCTACATAGTGGTACTGCTACAGAAGGGGTGCCTAGTACCCTAGTATGGTACTGAGATTAGGGTAGAGTTATTGGTAGAGTTAGTACACATGTGTAAGGATGGGTGGGGAACTTCCCTACCTTCCCCCAACCTGCTTTTCCTTTGTGCTTCCCACATGTGTGCACCTCTCTTCTACTTGCTGTGTTGCCCATTTACTTGAGTCCTATACTCGTCTTACCTTTACTTTCATGGAACCATTGCCCTTATGGACAGGGACAGGGACAGTTTGTACATGCCCTAAGGCACAGGCACATACCAAAGACATTCTAGCCCATGGCATTGATAATTGGGAAAATTGGGGCAAGAATAGCTAACCTTAACAAGTCTCTAGGGCTGTTGGTCTACTAACCTCCTATCTGTTATGATCCTATAAACCAATAAATGTCCATGTGACTGGACATGAAACAGCAGGTATGTTTACACTCTGCTGTAAGTTATTTGTGTTTAGCACTTGCTGACTGCTTGTTTCACCATCCACACATTTGTACTACTTGCTACCATTCAGTCTTGCAAAGTTCACACTAGCTGGTGCATGGCTAATCCCTTGACCCACAACTTATTTCTTGCTCTGCTCACTGTGATTAGCTGTTGGTTTTTAACATTGCTGCAATTTCCACATCAGAGTTCAGCTGCATGCTCAGATATGCAGTTTGTTGTAATTTGGATATCTATGTGTGTTTTACACTGCAGTGTATCAGTGCTATTTTCTGCAAGTCTCTATTAAGTCCAGCCATAGTTTTCACTCCTGAAAGAGAATCATTGTGTAATGAAATGTTCCTTAGGCTTATGCATTTTTTTTTTGATGGGGGAAGCATGTCATCTATCCTTGAACTGTACATACATTTGGATGAATACTTGATTAAAATATAGCAAAAATTGATAGTTTTGCCAAAATATCCTTAGTAGGAAAACGTAGAAAAAATTCAATAAAGAAAATACCTGATATAAGCCAAACTGCTAAAGAGTTTTCTTTGTTTTTGTAGGTACATCAACAACTATGTGTTGATAATCTTTGTTAAAAATCTAGACTTCCCATAGTCCTTTAATATATTATGATTTGGATCAGTCATACACTAAGATTCTGTTCAGTGACCAGAAGCCTCTATTACTTCCAGAAATAGTAGATGCCAGTAATAGGGGAGTATGTCACATAGCTAGACCAAAAGGTTGGAAAAAAAGCTTTAAAATATACCATTGAGAATCTTGAGATCCATAGCTTAGCAGACTGCAGAACTCTGGCTTAATTCAGTTATTTCTTCCAGATTGTACTGCAGTCATTGCTATGCCAGTGACTACTTTGGTGTCACATGCTTGGCCTCCCCCAACCCCTAGTCCTACTTTGGTCATCCGAAAAGTAGAAACTTTATATTATACACCTTGTTTTTATTTATGTATTGTCATTTGCCTTGGGTTATGACTGAAAAGAGTTATTTGAAACAGTTTAGCTCAACCTAACAATAAAAACTAAGTAAATAATGTCCTCTAATTGTTATTTTTAAGTAATATGAATACAGGGAACTTCTACGTCCCATTTATATATAGCATAAAACTAAATGTATAAGGGGGACACTGGTACACTTTGGAAATCTCACTTCTTTGAATTCCTCCATAATTGTGTCATTGCCTGACACTCAGTATCCCTGTATATACTTGTCTGTTTAACAGGAATGCCGTTTACAACACATTCTGCATCTTGAACAGAAAAGAATGAATATGATTTTAAGTACACAACAAATAAGTGCAGAACTCTGATTTGAGAGCCACATTTAATTTTAATTTAGTCTTCTAAGTACTGTGCTTATAACCCACCCTTAAAACTCATCAGTGCTCCTGTCAGCAACACAGTAATTACATAAAGTGAATCATACACCCACACGTGCATAATGTATGCTGTAATTGCTTTTAAGAAGCTTTTCTGACACTTGTCTTGAATCTGAAACAGCCTGAGAGACAGGTGAGGTTTTAAGATTTACCTAATGATTATGCTGTTCATTTTCCTTTTGCATTTTGTTTTATTTTCTTGGCAGTCTGGCCTCAGACAGCACAAGTGATGTTCTGTTGTGCTTTCATATTTCACACATTTTATTAATGACAATAGTCTTAAAAGAACCTGATAACCTTTAAGGGCAAACTGCTTAACGCAAGCAAGCACATTACATTTTGTTTCAGCCTTTAGTCTGGGTCCACAAAAAGTTGAAATGAATTGTTTTGCATAGTAACAGCTGTAGAGAAAAGGCCTAATAAGATCCAGTCTTTTTTCAGTCTCTGTGAATTGCCTGCCAGGTAGCACACTGCACTTTTATACTGTATCTTTGCAAAAAAAATATTTTACAGAATGCAATAAGTGTTTAACTGTTCTAACAAATTGAATGCAAAAATAACAGTACAGCTGATATGAACACTCTCCTAATAAGTTCTAAGGCAGTTTGGAAAGGTAATACTGACTGTAGTTGCAATTCTCCACCTGAGAATTCATTAGCAATCTACTATTCAGCCATACTATTGGCATAGTTTGATGAGGGTGGCCTTGGGCACTTTAAGCAGGTAGACAGGCAGTATGTGGAAGCAAAGCTTTTAAGTAGCAGTGCTTGTTAGCTCAGAGGTTAGATACACTAGGCCCCGACTATAGATAAGGGAGAAGAACAGGGTGATTTGGAGAGGGTAGGTTTATTTACACTGAAGTAACTTGCTCTGTGTATCATTTAGTGAGGCATTGCCAAATGTTAAGGGGTTAAAAAGAGACACAAGGGAGAGATTTTGGCTTCAGTACAAGTAACAGTTGACTAATGTCTTAAACCATGAGCACACACCATAAGGAGTAGCAGGCTTATTGACTTGCTGAGCCAGGATATAAGCATAAAAAGCCAAAACAGTGTTTATTCATTTGTTTATTTAACATAGTATGCATTCCTTAATATAGTCATAGCTGTCATCAGAAGCATATCTGATTTCCTTAAGACATATTTTGCTGTATGCAGACAGGTTCATTTTTTAAACATTTCTTTCCTTTGTTTTACTATTTTAAACAAATCCTTGGGCAGATTATATCTCCTTCGTCTGCGTTTCTAAGAGTTTTAATTTCTAGAAGAGAATGCTTGCCATTTTGTGCTGATATTAAAGACTGGGTAAGTCATCCTTTGTTTAACCTGTGTCATAAAAGTAACAGCATCTAGAATGTGATTTATACAACTCAAATTCCACTGAGGGTGACACAGTGGTACGCTGATTAGCTTTTGTTTCCTCATAGCAGCACTTGGGTCTCCGGTTCTAATATGGGGGAGGGGATATCTGCATACAATCTGCATGTGCTCCCTGTGCCTCACTGCCTGCTGCTGCAGTTTCTTTCAGCATAAAGAGACTTGACAAAGGGGAACTGTTGTTCCTCCAAATTGCCTGTTTTTGTGCATGCTGTTTAAGGGGGACTGAGTGTGTGCATGTGTTTCCTCCAAGGAGCTGGCACCCCTTTCAGGACTAGATCTTCTGTCTTGCATCCACTGAATGCAGGAATAGGTTGTGGCTCCCCTGTGACCCTGACCTGGATTAAACAGATAATTACATAATAAATTAATTAGTAAATACAAGTGCATGACCATGTATGCTTGAAGTTCCAACATCTAAGACAGAAATCTAAATTGTTTTATGTGCTCAAATCACATCATCAAGCCTCCCAGTATATGCATTCACGCATTAATTAATTCCATTCATTCTTTCCCTAAATACACACTTTATTGATATGGTTATTTCAACAACAGATAAAATGTTCAAGGTCACCGGCTTCCAGTTATCGAAAGAAAGAAATTCCACTATCATGACTTAAACTTCCATGAATTCTTTCAGTAATTGTTAATGTAATTCCCAATCACTACAGTGATTCCAGTATCATTATTTAGTACGTTGGTGTATAAGCAGACTAAATGCAAATTCTGCATGTTGTATACTGAATAAAGCAAACTGGCCAATTAGATGCAGTAAAGAAGTCATCCATTTTCAATAGCATCTAGGACTTACACTAGATATATCAGGACTACTCACTACATAACATTTTCTCAAGCTACTTGAAATGTTCTATCAAAGGTCTTTAGTTATTAAACCTTATACAGTTAGTGGTAAAGAGTCTCATCTAGGCTTAGTTCAGTTATTTAAAAAAGTATGTATACTTAAACAAGTATAAACAGATATAACTTCATAAAGAAAAACAAGTAAATCTGGGAAGAGCAAGGCTAAATCTGAGGACAAAATTCACGGTGCTATGCCTGAATTGTAACATTTGAGAGAGATGTACATCACGCATCTCACTCTGTCCGCAGTTCTCAAGTTCAGTCAAAGAAAGCTACCCCAGGCATTTTTTGGTGTTTTTTAGACATTGGCTGGTGTTATACTTGGGTGCAATTTTTTCCCTCTCTTTTATTTCTACTTTCAACCTTAAGAGCTAAGTATCTTGATTTGTCTATCATTTGATACCATTGGGCCTATTCCCGTTTGTCTTGTAGTATATAATTTTCCTGGTCAGAAAGCGTAACTCTGGGTGGGCTTTCCCCAACTGTCATGTAGCACACACAATGTTTAATTTGTTTAAGGGAGGCCCTTGTTAATTCTCATTGAGTGTTTTATTCTGAATTTAATGAGGTAACTCAGTACAACCACGGTCAAAAGCTTCATACCTTTTTACTGTTGCTTGGTTTATCTGTTGTCTAGTTAGGGAGAACATGTATTGACTCACCTGGATTCTGTCTTAACAGTAAATCAGACCAGCCTTCAGGATCCCCTACTGAAAAGGGATTTTGAACTTTTGCCCTGCCTAAAGTAAAGAAGTTTTAATCTATTCTTTCCCGAGTTATTGATCCTACTATTTCATGTACTACTACATTGTCAGAACTTAATAAGAATCCTGCAGAACCTTCATTTCACAAGACTGTCTTATAAGAGGCTTTTTCAAAGTCTAAAGGACCTGTTAAAATTCCTGCTAAACTGAATCACGTGTAGCATAGAATTCACTATTTGTCAGTCCTAACGTAGTCTCCAAGCTAGACACAACTTGGTCCTTTTGTTCACAGCACTGGCAGAGGCTATTGCAAGAGCTCAATGAAAGATATTTCAAGCCACCTGTTCCATCCCATCTGATTTAGGTGTTGGGAGAGATTTTCCTTCCTGTCCGTCCACCTCCCTGAATTTAGAGTAGCGGAGCCCTGACTACAATCCATTTGCTGGTTGTAGCTGCTGATTTTCTCATTGCTGTCCCTTTTGAGAATCACTCTGCCAGTGTCAGCTGTATTGGTGCTAGGATCAGCGCAGGGGTTTCTGGTACCTGGTCCTTGGGTCCTCTCACTGTTGTATAATTTCACTGCTGGTACATTCAACAGCATTTCCACCAGCATCAGTAGCCATTAATATTCCAGTTATTTCCTTTGAAGATTTTAAGTCTATCAGTTTTTTTCTTTCTTATGACACATTCCAGTGGTAGATCCAAGCACCCCTTCAGACTTTATCACAAAGGTCTCCTGTCAAAGTCTAAACAAAACACAGGAGACACAAAGCTAGTCCTAAGAAGCATTAACTAGTCTCCCTTACCCTGGGGGGGAGTGAAGGCATGTAAACCACCTACAGATGAAAGCTAAAAAGGAATTTATTAGCAATCTACTATTCAGTCATATGCCACTGCATAAAAATCCAAGTTAGAGCAATCTTTAGGAAAGAATGTATTGTGCTCTCAGTCGAAGTTAAAAATCCTTCATTGTCTTCATTGTGGATGAGTGAAGCAGTAGCATTTCTTCTGTGTAAGCCAGACTCCTTTGTCTCTGTAGCAGCCCTTGTTTCCAAGTCTTCAGAGCCCAGCCATCTATCTACAAGAAAGATATTGCAGAATAGTGGACAGATTTGAGAAGGACATGCGCGTCTGCCACTTTGTCTTCGAGGACAGTGCATACTTCACTTGCTTTCAAAATGACATGGGTGTTGAAATGCAACATGTGTTGGAGATGTTACTGACCAGAGCACAGCAGGAAGCTGTTAGTATTGCAGGTGTATACAACTTCATGTTCTGCATATTGCAGAATGCAAAAGAAGGTACTGATAAAGCAGTAAGCTGTAGCATTGTCTTGTGCTAACACTTCTGAGTGCATCTTACAAACTTTGCTATGGACACTAAGGTGTTTTTTCTGAATCCCCCTTCTATGGACCTATTCTGTTTGGGAGTCTTAACAGTGCCATAAGGCTATGGAAAAGAAAGACAAGACCTTCACCACTACATGTGTGAAGTTTTACCCTCTAGAGCATTCTTTTGAACCAAAAGCAGAAGAGCAAATACCAGATTTGGTTCAAGTGTGGTATACAACAGCAACATCAGCAGTAGAAGACTGGTAGAGGCTGGAAAGAGGCATTCCCCTGAGTGTGGTTTAGGAAATATTGTGGATGCAAAGCTTAGAGTTCTTGGTTTTCAGCAGGAGGCTGCAGTTAGTCCCAAGATAGGAAGTAGAAGTCATGATGAACTTGTCTTGTCCATGCTAGAGACATTCAGTGGTCAATTCTTCCTGTACCAGAATGTGTAGAAAAACATTCCCAAAAAGATGACTCCAGGAAGTAATTTGCAGAGGGTATAGCATCCTCATTCTTTCCCCAGGTTCTATTGTTCACCTTGCTGGATGTCTCACTTCATCAAAAGCAGGTGGCAGGGAAGGAGGTGTTAAGCATTTTATGAAAAAAAGACATCCATAAGTGTCACCATTCCATAAAAGCTTAGTATTATATTTCCTTTTGGTACAAGAAAAGATAAATGACCTTGAGGCAGATGTTGAACATCAGAGGTCCAAGCACTTTTAACTCAAAGGAAACCTTTTGAATAGTCGCAGTCCAGCCTAACTTTCTTGTCTGTGAGAAGGAGACTTGATGTGCTGTTTGGCTGTTCAGGATGTCTGCCTTCACATCAGTTCATTAAGAAATCCGAGGGGTGTCAGTGCTTTTTGATCGGAGTCAGTCATTACCAGTTGTAAGACTCTGCCTTTTGTTCTTACCTCTGTCCTCAGAGTGTTTAGCAAGTGCATCTCAGTTGTAGCAGAGACTGTAAATAGAGTATCCTCATGTCAAGATGACTAGCAGCTTGCTGTTCCATTAATAATGCATCTGGCGATCATAATTTATACTCTTCTAAAACTGTTATTCTCAATGAAGATAGGAGTGAACCTCTCATAGTCCCACTTCTGATTCAGTCTCTTGCATTTATAGCCTGTGTCTTAGATATTTCCATATATATTGAGTGTTTCAGCATCAGGGCATTTTTTTTTTCTTTGCTGCAAGAAGTTGTCTGCTGTTTAGACTCAGTCTGGACTTGTCGGAGAACATTGAACCTTATAGTAGATGCTATTTTTGTGCTTTTTAATGCCAGGTTTCATGCATAAGTATTCCAGGGGGCAAGTTCAGGTCTACTGGTCCTAACTTCTCTACTGTCTTTCATTTTCCATTTTAATTTCCAGAGATTGATGTTTTTTACATCTTCAGCGATAACCAAACTCCCCAGCTTTCATTCAAGAAGTCCTTTCCAACTAGACACCTCAGGTATCAGTCGCTCAGAATTTTCTGCTCTTGGGTGATGGCAGTACAACAAGGAGCCTGTTCTATATCCCTGGTGGTGTCAGCAGTCCAATCTTCATGTAAATATTCTGCATGTAAGAGTAGTTCTCTTGACATCGCTGGCTTTTTCAGTGCTTGCAGTCTTAGAGAGTAATTTTCAATCAGCTGGACAAAATAGCTTTTGCTTGGTAGAGGAAAAAGCAACGAGAACTGTGTTCCTATACTCCACGTTGAGATGTTTTAAGAGTGTGGCAGTGAGCCATCAACTCATACCATTTCTTGACTGTGAGTCACTTCCTCGAAGAGTCCAGTTTTGTGGCAGACAGATTCAGCTGTTGTCCCCAAATACCTCCTAAACAGTCCACAAATCCTACTATGACAAGAAGGATATTTCTCCTTTGTGGCAGAACAGTGCATGATCTATTTTCAACTCTGACAAATAACAGATGTCTTAGATTCTTTTTACTGATCCTCCTTCAGTGTGGGCTGGCTAAGGATGTTTTAGCTCACAAATGGCCATATGGACTCCATTTTCCACCATTTTCTCTGATGATAAGATGATTCATTCAGAAAGCCACAGTTCTCAAATATGAAGTCATTTTCTTCGCTACCTTCTGGCCCAGACAAACAACATTCTGAAGAAGTGGATTACTTTTGCAAATTCCACCCAGAGCATCATTCCTTAAAACTGACAGTACGTTTCCGCTAATTTCATTAATAGGTGGTGATCCAGTCTTTTCAGAGAGGGAAAATACCATCATGTTCTCCAGTGAAATGCATTCTACTCAGAAGACAGTTATGGAGGCAGATTGACACATTGCTTGCACTTAGGCATCCAGCAAAGCCCTAGAACCGGTATCAGCCCCTTTTCTTTGACCGTGTCATATTTGTTTGAAATGTTTGGTTCTGATCTCAACTGTTCTTCTATAAAAGCTCATTTGGCTACTAATTCGGATTTTCACATCGAGTAAGGCTCATCTTCACTTGCCTGCGTAAAGAGTTAGGTGATAATTTTCTTGATCTGTGGGCATACATTTATGAAGGCAAGAAGAGGATTGAGCCTGAAACTGCCTCCGTAGGATGCGAGTTTTAAAAGTGCAAAAACTAGAAAGACATAGAGAGAGAGGTCCCAGCAACTGCCTGAAATTTTCTGTTTCTCAGGTAGCTTTGGAATACCGAAGAGGAGCCCCTTATGAATGCCAGGACTTTAAGTTTCATTAGGAGAAGGTCACATTCATCTATTTCAGATAATCTCTTTAGGTCAATAAAGAGAGCCCCCATCTAAGTGCACTTCTTCACTATTAACAACGTTCTGAGTTGTGATTTTGTAGTAAACTGTCTCTGTTATACTCCAGATAACAGATGCAGTGAGAAGTAAAAGTAGTCTTGTCAAAGGAATATTTAAGTATGTAGTTTGTGTAGCAAAGCTGTTTTTATTAAAAATGTTATTGCTGTTTTCAACACAAACCTTATCTTTACATTTGAGAGAGCAACTACAGATGATAAAACTCAGCCTGTATTTGAATGCACTCATTGTTTGACTCTGCTGGAGTTATAAAATCAGAAAAGAAGTCAGGGAAATCATTTCATTTCTTTCTTATTGTGTGTACTTAAGTTACATGAGTTGACTGACTGATATAGCCATTTAGATGTTCTTTCTGCATTGTCTGTTCTGTTTATGCATTTTTAGGCTGCACTTCTCGTGTTATGGGGCTTTCTGGATTTGAGTGGTATATCTAGGTGAGAGATCTACAAATTAATCGTGGTCTAGGGAAACTTTTAACACTTAGGATTCAGACTTTACTTGTTTTCATTGATTATTTTGCTTCCTTGCCTCATAACGTAATACAGACCGTTTAGTTTGGCCTCGTCTCCTGATAAGACTGTATTTTCATGGACTCAGTGCTTGACTCTCTGCTGGAGTTTTAAAATCTTTGTGTCTGCACTTAAATTGACTAATTGATGTATCTATTCAAAGCTGCCTTCTGCATTACCTCTTCTGTTTATGCATTTTATTTTTCCTTTTTGTTTTCTGTTTTGAGAAATCTGAATATTTTCCTGTCCACCCATCCAGTCCCTGTTGTGCATTTAACTCAGGTGGCTTTTCAGCTGCCAGACTCTACTTTAAATTCAGCTGTAGAAGGTTCTCCCAGGTCATCTCATCTACTCATTCTACTGGGCACTGAAAGATCAAACTGGGAAGGCCCACCTTTAGACTCTTAAAGCCTGAAATGGCCTCTGTTCCATATCAACCCATTCAGTTAGTGCTCACTGCAGTATTCAGAGGGTTAATAACTTATTTCCAGCTTACTTTTAAAATCTGTAACATCTGTGACTAGTCTACTAATCACAAGAGAGCCTGTGAACTGCTGATCAGGGGTCAGTTTGGGATTAATGCTTCTGTTTTGCACCTGGTGAGAAAAGGCACAAACTTCCTAGTGATTACCACTCACTGGAAGGCCTGAAATTAATGCTACAGTTTTGCTTCTGATACAAGAAGGAACAGAGGCATGCTGATTCCTGCTGGTCTCTGATTAAATAGTATGCATTGGACTTCATTGAAAACACCAATGCTTTCTGCAGAATAGTGAGCCATCCACTGCTAGATAAGTACACTGCAGTGCAGATTTTCACTTTATCTTGAAGTGTACGAGTGCTGTTGTACTTGTGCATTATTTGCAGAGTTTTTTTTTTTTTTTTTTTGCATTTTAATAACTTTTAAGTGCTGTTGTATTTGCCACTGTATTTGTGGAGCTGAATCCAAATTCATCCATAGCTAACTAATTACTTTGCATTGCTGTGTTGCACTCTTTCTTGAAATGTGTTAATTTTGCTTTTATATTTGTACATTATTTGCAGAGCATTTGCACTTTTATCTGTTTTAAAATGCTTTTTTTTTTTGCCACTATAGTTAACTGTTGGGTTTCTGCACTTTTGCCTGATGCTAAGGGTTGACCATTTAGTTCACTGCTTAACTTGGTTATTTATTACATTTTGGGCTTCATTTTAGTGGTTCAAAATTAGAAAAGTTAGATCTTCCCTCTGGGGAGATTAGAGTGTTTGTAGCCTAGTCTCTTCTGTGTCAAGAATCACTGAGGACACCTTCAAGCGTGCTTATTGTGATTGGCCAGTGGACTATTTTTCTTGGTTACTGTGCCCTGTATATCTCAATTTCCCAATTAAAAAAAAAAAAAAAAAAAATATATATATATATATATATATATATATATATATATATATATATATATGGCCCCAGAAGATTGACAATTCAGAAGACCGACGCGACGGATGAAAACTGTGTGTGTGTGTGTGTGTGGTTTTGGACAGGGAATGTGTTTTTGTTTGTTGATTGTGGTGTGTGCAGTGTATGGTTTCGTGTTTGTTTGTACCGTCGGTTGTTGGGGTTTGTGGGGGTGGGGTTTCGGTGGTTGCACTTTTGTCATGTGGTTTCTGGTGATTGGTTTGATATGTCAGTGTATGAGGTTTCTATATATATATATATATATATATATATATATATATAGTCCCCCTTCACAAGATGGAGTTACTGAAAGCTCGAAATTCATAAGCTCAAGCCCAGAATCTTGAGTTTTCAGTAACTCAAAATTGTGATGGGAAGAGAATGACAAAAAAAAAAAAATAAAGTTTACTTACATGTTTGCAGGGGGCCGAGTCCCCTGCACTCTCCCTGCTAAAATATATCAGCTCTGTGACCGAACTATAGCAGAGGAACGGAAATTCTCCTGTTGTGCGCTTCTGCATACAGCGCGGAATGGGAGATTTCCCTCATCCCCATTCTAGTGTGATCTCGTAGTTGATATATTTAAGTAGAGGGGAGTGGGGAGTGCAGGAGGCTTACCCCCCTGCAAGAACATTGTAATAACATTTTTGCCATGTCTTTTCCCAATGCTTTAGAATTTCAATTTACTGAAGACTCGAGATTCTGGGCTCGAGCTTATGAATTTCGAGCTTTTAGCAATTCGAGATTCTAAAGGGAACTATATATATATATATATATATATATATATATATATGTATTTATATATATACATATATATATACATATATATATATATATATATATATATATATGTATATATATATATATATTGCTAAGAGTTCCTGGGTATGTAGTTGCTCAACAAGCTCTAGGTTGGCAAGTGGTCTAGACTGTTTGTAGGCTTCTGAGCCCCCAAGCCTTTCTGTGTTGGAGGGAAACCTTCTAGCTTAATTTTGTTTCTTAGAACTAGCCAGTTTTCTAGTTTCAGCACTCAAATCTGTTTCTTAGAACTCAGCACTTGTTCAGAACTCATTGTAAGCACTAAATAAGCTGCAAATTACTACAGCGCTCAACTTTCCTCCCTTGTCTAGAGGAAAGCAGGTTTTAGTACTTAATAAATAAGCACCTATCCAGGCATGTCTAAGGGTCAGCTCCCGGTGATTTCTCCTGTCTACCTGATGAATCTGGGCTTCTTGGGGCAATGCAGCAATTGCTTCATGTACACAGACAACCCTCTCCTCCTACCACCCAACACTACAGCCTGTGATAGATGCACTTATATAGCCAAACTGGCATCAAAGCTCTCTTCACCCAAGACAGGACTAGACAGTCAAGAGGAGAAGGTAAACACTTGCACCACACCACACTCATCACATAGTCCCTCAAAACCTACACCACCAAAACACACACATAGAAACACAAAACACACACTTACATTTGTGGAGGCTCTCAATAAAAACTTGCCCAAGCATCAGGGACCTCCAAAGCAGAAATGCAAGAAAACTGCACCCCCCAACACAACCCAAATGACACATAGCCCACAAACTCAGTGTGCCACTCAACCACAGCCCATAAGGCATAACAACGTACTCAACACTCTAGTCATAGGTGACTCTGTAGTCAGGCACACTGATGTTCCACTCACCAGGCTAAACAAGGAGAAAGTTACTATTAGCTGCCTGTCAGGTGCCAGGATCCGCCACATAACGCACGCACTCAGGTACAAATATGACACTGTCATTGTCCATGTTGGTGTGAATGACCTGTGACGTACCTCCCTGGACTACATGAAAAGAGATATGGAGGAGCTCTCCGATCTTGTAGCCCAGGCAGGTATGACCCTAGCCCTGAGTATCTTCCTGCCATCACCCAGAATGATACCACAGTGCAAGGACAAAATTATTGAATTCAACAATTGGTGTCATTCTAAGGGGATCCAGTATTTGTCTGCCTGGAACTACATGATCAACAGACCACGATGCTTTGTCAGAGATGGCCTGCACCTGTTGCCCTTGGGATTCCGGATACTGGCTAAGGCTCTTGCCACCCCTATAGTGCCTTTTTTAGGCAAGGTTCAAATGACAAATTCACCACTGTGACAGGTACAAGCAAGCAAAATCTGAGGGTAATGCTACTCAATGCTAGAAGTCTAAACCTCAAAATGCACTCACTCAAGGCACTCCTTAAAATGGGGAACATAGACATCTGTGCAGTGACAGAGCCATGGTTCAAAGCTCCAGGGAGCACCCCTGCATTACCAGGCTATAATTCATACCACACCTTTTGACCACCTAACCCAGAATGAAACACTAAAGGTGGAGGCGTGTCCATATTCATTAAGGATATCCACACCTCCAGGCTAGTTGCACAGCATAATGCGTCCGAGATTATCCAAGTGCAACTAACTCTGGGCAAGGCCACAATCCAAATTGTAGCTTGCTACAGACCCCCCACCATGCCCTAGGATCCCACTCCTCATTTCTTGATACACTGGAAAGTGTTAGGGTACAACCCAACACCCTAATAATGGGCGATGTCAACTACCCCACCATTAACTGGGAAAACTACTCATGTACCAACTCTTTTGCTCACCGTTTTCTGGAATTCATAAATTCCAACGCCCTGGATCAACTTATTCACACCCCCACCAGGAGCAGCAATATCCTAGATCTAGTCATTACCAACATGGACAACTGTTGTTCCACACCAGAGGTTAATTCCTCGTTGGTCAGATCCGACCACAAGCTAATCACCCTAGACATCCACATCCCACCCCCACCCCCAATTAAGGAAACCACTGCAAACAAGTTCTCCAAAGCCAACTTTACACTTCTTAAGACAGAAGTGGCAAACTTCATGACATCCATGCAGACGGACAATAGAGGTATGACTGCTGAATCCTACACAAATGCACTTTATAAGCACTTACACGAGTGCATGGATCATGCTATCCCTAATAGAACCAAGATGCTATCCTCCAAAAAAAGGAAGCCAATCTGGTGGTCCTCTGCCATAAACAAACTGTGCAACATAAGAAAGAAACTGTTGCAAAAAAGAGTAAAATCCCATGACTGGAGGAACTCCCTGGTCAACCTCAGTAAGAAGCTGATATCCCTCATAAAATCCTCCAAAGCTAGTTACAAAAACAAAATTGCCACAGACTCTAAAGACAACCACAAAGCATTCTATAGCTATGTCAAGAATCTCAATGGCAGCACTCAGATCTGCTCTGAGTTACAGCACAGTGGGACTAAATATACAGAACCAACTGATATTGCCAACATCCTGGCAGATAGGTTCAGTGCTAACTTTACCCCTCCTCACCCTCTAGAGGGCCCATCACTATATCAGAAGAATGCAATGTAATCACGGTTGCACAGGTAAAAAACACACTCTCCAAAGCCAAGAACACAGCATTCATGGGACCTGACAATATCCCAGGCTGCATTCTATACTAACTACAGAATGCACTGGCACCCTACCTAAGTACCATGTTCAATCATAGCCTCACCTCAGGCTTTGTGCCCACTGAATGGCGCACCGCGATGGTTATCCCACTCCACAAAGGGGGAGCCACGACGGACACTGGGAACTACCGCCCCATTAGCCTAATGAGCCTGGTCTGCAAGGCCATGGAACATATCATCATGGAATTCATAAAGACATTAGTAATCTCCAAACTCTGGACCCTACCCAGTTTGCGTTTGTAAAAGGCAGATCATGTCTCATAAACCTGATTGACTTCTTTGAAGCAGTCACCAAAGCCATAGATGACGGTAAAATGGTTTACACAGCTTATCTAGATCTCGCCAAGGCTTTCAACACCATCCCCCACTCTGGAATTATAGATAAGCTCACTAAACGAGGTATAAATCCCTATGTCACAAGATGGGTTGCCAACTGGCTCATGGACAGAACCCACACTGTGAAAGTAGCAGACTTCAAATCCGACTTCAGACCAGTGACAAGTGGAGTACCACAGGGTTTAGTCCTGGGTCCTCTCCTGTTTGGTATCTACTTCTCTGAAGTACAGGCTAACACAGAAGGTCTTTGGCTAACAAAGTTTGCAGATGACTGCAAACTAGGAGCCATAATCAAAACTCCTAACAATGTGGACATACTACAAAAGGGCCTCACTGAGACAGATACCTGGTGTCAAAGCCATGGCCTGAAGCTCAATGCCAAAACGTGTATTGTCATCCCCTTTGGTAAAAACTCTGTACTCATGAACTACCACATAGCTGGTAGTCTACTTAACGCCGAAAATGTGATGAGACCTTCTGACACAGGTGGATAATAGTCTCTCCTTTGATAATCACATCACCACAGTGGTCAGGAAATCCTTCTATGTGGCTCACCTCATCACAAAAGGTTTCTCATCCAGAAAAAAAGAGGTCATTGTTCCCCTCTACTCATCACTCATTAGACCTGTTATAGAGTACAACACCCCTTTTGGTATGTACCTCACAAGACATCTACAACAAATGGAAAGGCCACAAAAATACCTCACAAAGATGATTACTGGCCTCAAACAAATGCCCTACGCAGACCGTCTCAAAGAACTCCAGATTTACTCCATCGCATATCGCCTACTCAGAGGCAATCTTTTGCCTAGCATACAAAGCTATGTCAAACCCAGAGCTGTTGGGCATGCTCCACTTAAAAAAATCCCAATCCCTCTGAGCTACATGCTCTAGGCACCTAAACGTCGTCACCACAATAAACGGAACATGCTGGAGGGATAGATTCCTGTCCCAGAGACTTCCCATACTCTGGAACAGACTACCTATCTATGTCAAACAGAGCTCCTCATTAGCACTCTTCAAGAAAAATCTTGATGATTGGATGGGAAATAGGAAATTCACCCCAGGGATCACTTCTGTGGCTCTGCTCGACAGGGGCACAGGAAAGTAATTTTCTTGGGTGGCGAAAGCGAGGGTACATTTTTGGCTAGGCTTATATAGGCCCTAGGGCCAATAGCCTAGTAACTACCTATGAACCTATGAACTGTACAACTGCTCTGTGAGATTAGACTTAGGATCACTTATCCAACTAGCACCCTAGCAAACCTGATCTCCCTCACTGGGTTACACAAAGAGGAGCATAGAATCCCTTTATACCACTTCCCATGTAACCCACTGTATTTATACCTGAAACCACTGATCTGCACTTTCCTACTGTCTCTGTAACTGACGGGATAGAAATGGGTATCTTGAGACAATTTAGAAATTGTCTCATGTTTCCTGACAATCACTGGATTCTCAAATAATCTTATAGAGTATGTGAGAGTATGTGAGATGTACTTGTACACTATTTACAAAGGCAAGGCTCTTACATATATCCAAACAGATTTTCAGAAGCACAGAAAATTACACAATACCTGCCATGTACATTATGGGAGAAACACATATGCTGAGGCTTTTAAAAATAATCTACCCAAACCAAAACCTGAAGTGCCTCCAAGATACACTGATTATAATAAGTACCCCCAACAACCTGAAAAACTACCAAACCAACATCCACCACAACACATTCAGCTTCAACCAAAGGTGTCTGTGTTTCAGCTCACAAGGCATATCACCACAAAGTGTAATACTTTGGTCATAGGAGACTCCATTGTGAGGTACACCAATCTCCCATTCACTAGGCTGAGCAAGGAGAGGGTTACAGTCAGTTGCTTGTCAGTGGCCAGGATATGACAGATCATTCACACATTCAGTCTTTGAACCACAAGTACCACTATGACTCAATCATAGTCCACGTGAGAGTAAATGACCTGAGATGTATCTCCCTTGACTAAATGAAGGCAGACATGATGGAGCACGCAGACTGTTTCCCAGGCAAGTATAAATCTAGCATTGATCAGCATTCTACCTTCTCCAAGGATGATGCCAAAAATGAACAATAAAATAACTGATTTTAATAAATGGCTTAGTTTTTTATGTCATTCTAAGGGGGGTACAATGTTTGTCAACCTGGTGGGACATGGTTGATAGACCATAATGTTTCACCAGGGATAATCTGCACCTGTTCTGTCTAGGACTTCAAATATTGGCTAAACCCTTGCCTTTTTAGGCATTGCAAATGTAATAAACCTTCCAGCATAGTTAAACCAACCCAGAATAATCTGAAGGTGTTAACGCTTAATGCCAGGAGTCTGAACAGCAACTCCATTCCCTTCAAGCTCTCATAACCCTGGAGAATGTAGACATCTGTGTAGTTAATGAGACATGGTTTAAATCCAGTGACAGCACTTCTGCAGTTCAGGGCTATAATGACTTCCATACATTTAGACCAGCTACTACACAGAAAGGGACAAAAGTTGGGGGGTGTCTCAGTTTGCATCAAAAACAAGCATACTCCTATACGATATATTTCCAAGTAATAGGTCCCCCCTATGACCTAAGAAACCTCTATCACTTACTTAAATTAATTTGAGTCACTCTCCATTTAACCCAAAACAATATTCTTGGGTAACTTCAATTACCCCACTATAAACTGTGAATAATACATGACCTCAAACTTGCAGGCACAAAGATTCCTGGATTTTGTCAACAGGAATGCCCTGAACCAGCTAGTCCACACTCCCACTAGAGATGCCAACATCCTTGACCTGGTCTTCACTAACATGGGAGAATATTGCATTACCTGAGTGTAATGTCCTCACTAATTATTTTGAACCATAAAGCTGTCTCTTTCAAAATAAAAAATAAAACCTTGGACATCAGGTAACCCTGGAACTTTTAAGAATTATTCCCAGGCAAACCTCCTACTTTTAAATGACACTGTGACAAAATTTCAAGACCCCCAAACCCAGGGAACTCTCCTGCCTATGTGGATTCATTCACAAAAAAACCTTTACAATCATGTAACTAGCAGATACATAGAGGCAGCAATACCTATTCAAAATAAGCACATGAAAAACTCAAAAAAATAAGCCACCCTGGTGGAATCACAACATCAATAGGTTGTATAACAAAAGGTAAAAAAAAATCATGGCCAGAAATATGAAATGCAATGCCCGACGAGATAAGAACTCCATCATCAAACTAAATAAACAACTCATGGAATTGATTAAATCTACCAAAGCCAAATTTGAGATAAAAGTAACCTCTCAGGTTAAAGACAACCACAAGACATTTTTCAGTTATGTCCAAAATCTCAAAGGCAATTCACAACAAAGTGCCAAACTAATTATAAATGGAGGCACAAATACTAAGCTGGAGGATATAACAAATCTGTTTGATGATAAGTTCAGCTGCAACTTTACCTTTCTCCCCCAGGCACTTCTGAAGAAATATCCCCAACCATAGCTGTCCCAGCTACCAGTAGGAAACAGGTTCTTAGTACACACTTCAAGGTCAAAAACATCACTGGGACCTGATAATATTCCATTACAGCACCTCAGTTACATTAAACATGACTTATTGGGGTCACTCTAGAAGCACTATTCAGTCATAGCCCCCCAGACAGGCTTTGTGACAAGTAAATGGTGGACTGCAACTGTTATCACTCTGCACAAGGGTGGGCCATCCATGGACTCAGGAAACTATGTACCCATAAGCCTGATTAGTCTCATACATAAGGTCATGGAAGGAATAATTATGGACATGATAAATAACAATATAGGATAATTCATTCACTGGATCCAACCCGGTTTGGTTATGTCAAGGGCAGGTAATGCCTACTCAGCCTCATAGAATTCTTTGAGGTCACCAAAACAATGGATGAGGGCAAAATAATGCATACTGTCAACCTCGACCTGGCCAACGCATTTGGCACAAAACCCCTCTTTGACATTATAGACAAGTTCACATAATTAGGTATAAGCTTCTGCTTTACCCACTGGTTACCAAGCTGGCTCACAGATAGGGCACAAGAAGTCAGGATAGGTGTGTCTACCTCCACAAAAAGGCCAGTCACTGGCAGACTCATGCAGAGCTTAATGCTGGGGCCTCTCCTTTTTGGCATGTACTTCTATGAAGTCAAGGCCAGTACCAAAGGCCTCAGGCTGATCAAGTTCACAGGCGATTGTAATCTGGCCACAGTCATAGACACCCCCAAAGACACAAGCATGATCCAAGAATGCTTGATACAGACTAATTACTGTTGCTAAAGTCACGCTGTAAAACTCAATGCCAAAAATACATAATAGTATATTTTAGAAGTACAACTGCCTCTGGAAATTACTGCATTGATAATACTCTCCTAAGAGTTGACCCTGTGGTTAGGGATTTGGGAACACATGTAGGCAGTGACTTGGCCTTTGACCATCATGCATATAACTTAGTAAATCTTCAAGATTGAGCAACTTATAAGCAAGGGTATAACATCAAGGTCCAAAGATATCATTACTACATTGTACTCAGCCCTTATTAGACAAATCATTGACTGCAGTGCCCTCTCTGGTATGTACTTGACCAGGTATATGCAACAACTGGAAATGGGTGCTGAATCACTTACTAATAGCACATTTCTGTTTGAGTTTGAAGATTGCTTTGGTGTGATAAGCCTAGGATGTCTTGTTTCCTGGTGACTTCCAGCCATGTTTTCACTAGTCAGTGTTGCAGTGCTTGGTTTATGTTGGGATTTGCACTTACTTGACTAGTTCAGGAATGGAAAAGAAGTACAATGAGGCTACAAAATGCATACATCTCAACTGTTCAAATTTTCACACAATGTCCAGATTTTTGCCTCATACTTTTGGTCTGGTCCTCATAAAATTTGTACTTTTCTGGATTTTTGTGGCAAATCAGTGATTTTGAATTCATTATGTAATGGCATATGCATTTGAGTTTCAGACTTCATATCTTTAAGAAAATGCATGATAATACAAGACATTTTATTGTAGCAGCTTTCCAAGTTTATAAGAGCAATATTTAAAATGTGTCCATATTTATGGGGCTTTGTGCCTCCATTATTTTTGGCTTTGTCCAGATTGTTTGTGCCAAGAAGTTGAGAGCTATGACAAAATGTCACCCTACTTATTTAATTTTATGGTAAATGTAATGTGATAAATGATGGTTTAGATTAATCAGATGTTAGAGTTGCATCCCTTACTGCAGCCTTATTATTATTGTTATTAGCATGCTTTCTAGGACCCATTTAACTTCCGTCAACAGGATGCCTGGCTCTGGATCAGAGAATGTCCCATCATATGTATCGGTGGTATTAGGGTTCTTCTTATGTGGTTCTTCACTATATTCTTATCATGTCTTCTTAATACCTTCTACCTGGTCCCTCCAGTCTTTGTCTTTCATCTTGTTCATTTTTAACTGAATGTTTCCCTTAAAAGAGAACTCTACCTAAATGTCAAGTTTTTCTTTCCAAAACATGGATGTTCTTCATCTCACATTGCTGCAGTCATAACACTTGGGGTAGTCCGCTGTCCCAGTCGGCCCGAATACCAAAGTATAAGGCTGACGCCGGTCAAGGCGCATTAGTCTGACGTCAGGACGTCAGGGTATAAATGCGCATGACCGACGTCATATCCTCAGTCTTTTTTGCCGCGTGGTCCGATGCAGAAGCAGCGTTGCAAGTGCAGGTTGGCGTTCTGAGATTTTCCTAAGTCGGAGTTTCAGACCGAATCCAAGTTGGCTAAGTACCCCGTTGGGGAATATTTTGGTTTTTTCTTGCCTCAGTATTTTACCGGATGTCAGAAAAGTGAATAACTGTATTTCTTGTGAAACAGATACCGCATAGGGATTACCATACCTTGTGTATACCTTGTTTAGGGCCTGAGCACGACGTTGTTGGTTGCCGCTCTTGTGCTAGATTTAACAAACGCACTATTAAGAGAAGGTTAGATTGTGCCAGGTTAGTTTTTGGGAAGCGGTGTAATTATAAAATGCCGCCGGATGCTCCGGCCGCTTCGTCTAAAAAGCGCAAGGACAAAGCAGCAAGGCCTAGGCTGGAAGAACCGTCCGTCCCTGACGCCGGTTCTTTAGAGGGCTCGGTGGAGCCAGAGGTTCAGCCAGAAGTTTCTTTGGAATCCCAGGGAGAGACTTTATTACTGCAAGATGTGACCTCTCAGGAGGTAGGCCAGGCTGAAGGGGCTTCTCAGGTAGCTGTTCTTCCCTCCCTTCCTAAGGTGGTTAGGCCCTCCCCTTCTGTTTCCAAGGCTTCTCCCAGGGGCAGGCCAGGTTTTGTTTCAGGTGTTACCCTAGTTCTTCAGGGTCTGTGCCTAAGAAGCATATGCTTAAGATGGCTGAAGATTTGATTACAATGATTAGAGGTTCTATGCCCCCTCCTGATAAGAGGCCTAGGGTGGAACCTGAGCTTGGGAGTTTTGAGCAGTATTCTGATGCTTCTGAGTCTTCGGCTGAAGACTTGCAGGAGTATTCTCCTTACTCTGATTCTGATGTAGATGATTCTACTCCTTCTGCTTCTCCTCCTGAGGATTTTTCTTTTTCAGAGACTCTTCATTCCATGAGGGAGCATTTTAAATGGGAAGGTCAGGATTTCTCTGATTCCAGGAAAAGGCTTAGGGAATTTTTGTTTCTACCCCAGCATAGGCCTTTAGCTATACCTCCTGTTCTGGATGTGGTGGAAGATGTTTTTGCAGAGGCTTCTCTGAACCCTGATTCTGTGCCCCCTGCTCCAGTTAAACCAGACAGATATTATAGGGTGCCTGACGCTCATAAGTATCTTTTTAAGAGTCCGAGGGCAGACCCAGAAACTGTTTCTCAAGGGCCTAAAGGTGTTAAGGCTTCTGTTGTTAAAAATCCTGTTCCTCCAGATAAGGAGGCAAGGGCTTTGGATAGATGGGGAAAGAAAGTGTATACTTCTTCCACTTTAGCCATGAGGGCTTTGAATTGCCAGTTTCACATGTTAAAATACCAAAATTATCTCCTTTCACAATTAAAGTCTAAGGTAGATGCTCTGGCGGAAGGTATTGAGTGTAAAGAGTTGCAGGATTTAGTTCATGTTTCTGAACAGGTGGGTAAGCATTCTTTGCAATGTGGTTTTGATGCTGTACAGGCCTCTTCGAGGGTGGCTGCCACTGGTTCGGTTCTTCGCAGGCATGCCTGGCTGAAGGATCAGAATTTAGCTGAGCATGTTAAGACAAGGATTTTAGATGCTCCTTTACAGTCTGATGTGTTGTTTGGTTCGCCTGTGGAAGCAGTTCTGAAGAAAATGGAAGACAAGGCTAAGTCTATGCAGACTGTTAAAGATTTTTTGCAGGTTCAGCCTCCGAAGTTTAGTAGAAATTGGCCTTCTAAGGGGTGGACATATCCTGCTTATGATTCCCAGTCTAGGGGTAGGTCTAGACGTGGTAGGGGCAGAGCTCAGGGTTCTTTTAGACCTAGAACAGGGAGTTCACCGGCTCAGTCTTCTGGTGAGGGCAGGGGTCAGTCCTTTCGTAAGCAGACTCAATGACCTGCCTTTTCAGCTGCCAGAATCTTCGCCTGGCAGCACCCTTGGGAGGAAGGTTGGCACTTTTCAGAGAAAACTGGAGTTTAATTACCCAAGACAGATGGGTATTGGATATCATTCACCACGGTTACAGGTTTTATTTCCATACCTTGCCTCCTTTCAAAGGCATGCCAGACATTCCTCCTCAACAAAGAAAAGAGGCTCACAAGCAAATTTCTCTGTTAATCCAAATAGGGGCCATTCAGCCGGTTCCTGTGCCAGAAAGGGGCCTAGGATTTTATTCACGCCTGTTCCTAGTACCAAAAAAGGGGAACACGTGGAGACCAATTCTGGATTTATCTATCCTCAACACTTATCTGGACATTCCCAAGTTCAAAATGTTGACGTTACAACAGCTTTTACCTCTGCTGGGCAAAGATCACTGGATGGTAACTTTGGATCTCAAGGAAGCCTACCTTCATGTTCCTATCAGACTAATTTGCAGGAAGTATCTGCGTTTTCGAGCTGGAAATTCTCATTATCAGTTCTCTGCATTGCCCTTTGGCTTATCTACTGTGCCCAGAGTATTCACAAAAGTTCTGGCTCCAGTGATAGCTTTCTTCAGGCTAAATGGAATACAAATCTATCCTTATTTGGACGACTGCCTGATTCTGGCTCAAGAAAAGGAAGTGCTTCTTCAGCATTTGGAATATGTGATAGCAGTGCTAAGATGCCTAGGGTATTCTGTGAACGAAATAAAGTCCAGTCTAGTACCCTCTCAAGACAGGTGCTTTCTGGGTGTGAGACTGAATACAGCAACCCAGATGGCCTTCTTAACCCCGGACAAGCAAAAGAATCTTTCTCTTTACTTCCATCAACTATCTCATCAGTCCGGGCTGACTGCAAGGACAGTCCTTCAAGCCTTAGGGTTCATGGCATCTTGTATTCTGGTGCTTCCCAATGCCAAACTGCATATGAGGAAGCTGCAATGGTATCTCAAGAATGTATGGACACAGCACTGTCAGGATTTGGACACTGTCATTCAAATAATACCTTGCATTCAACAGGAATTTTTGTGGTGGGCTCAGGAATGTCACCTAAACAAGGGACTCTCTGTGACCCAGCCAGAGGCGAGTCAGATTTTAACGACAGATGCCTCAGACACAGCTTGGGGAGCTCATCTGAATGGAAAGTGGATACAAGACAAGTGGCCTGCCAGACTACAGCATCTACATATCAACATGAAGGAGATGTTAGCAGTCCAGTTTGCATTAATGGCTTTCAAGGATTTACTTCTTCCAGGACAGGTGTTGATTCTGACAGACAACACAACTGTCATGTGGTACATCAACAAGCAAGGGGGAACACATTCTTATCCTCTATGCAGGCAAGCAATGATTCTGTGGGAGACTGCTCTCAGCCTACAACTAAATCTACAGGCAAGGTTTCTACCGGGAACACAGAACTCCTTAGCAGATGTATTAAGCAGGCAAATCATGGATCCCCACGAGTGGAAACTGGATCTTCATGTATTTCAGAAATTGACAGTGTCATGGGGAACTCCAGACATAGATCTGTTCGCTTCTCCACTAAACCACCAGCTGCCAAAGTTTTGCACGAAAAGGTTTCATCACACAGCTTGGAAAGTGGATGCTCTTTCTTTCAGTTGGAAAAATCTTCATGTTTATGCCTTTCCACCTCTGCCTCTCCTCCCAAGGGTACTCTTAAAGGTCAGACAGGACAAGCCAAGGATGATTTTAATAGCTCCAGATTGGCCTCGCAGCACTGGTACCCATTACTGAGGAGTCTCGTAAGGAAACCTCCATGGCCCTTACCTTTGATTCCACACCTATTGTCTCAGGAGAATGGTCATCTACTCAATGTCAAGCTTCACTCTCTTCACCTAACAGCCTGGCATATTCTGTTTTGAGCCATAGCAGGTCTCAGCTTCCCCAACAAGTTTTGAATGTGATTATGGAAGCCAGAAGACCTAGTACAAGGAGAGTGTACGCAGAGAAATGGAAGAGATTTTTGTTTTGGAGTGCAGCAAAGGATTTGGATGTTTCAGAGCCTAATTTGAGTGTGGCTCTTCAATATCTTACTGAGTTATTGGACAAAGGTTTGTCTTTCTCTTCCATTAAGATTCATGCTGCAGCAATTTCAGCTCACTATGATTGTGACCCTCCATTGTTTTCTCATCCTTTGTTCAAGCAATTTCTTAGAGGGGCAAAGAATATAAGACCCCCACGTAGAGCTCCTACTCCTGCTTGGGATCTCAATTTTGTGTTGGAGAAACTCACTCTACAACCTTTTGAGCCTGCAGCTACGACTGAATTGAAATATTTGTCATGGAAGACTGCTTTTTTGTTAGCCATTACCTCTGCAAGAAGGGTGTCTGAATTGCAGGCCCTTATGGCGGTGGAGCCTTTCTTAATTTTCCATAAGGATAGGGTATCTTTACTAATCCTTCCTTTATGCCTAAAGTGGTTTCTAGTGTGGCTTTAAACCAAACTATTCATTTGCCTACTTTTTATGCAAATCCCCAGAATAGGGGGGAAAAGATTTTGCACACTTTAGATGTACACAGGCAGTTGCGTTACTATTTAAGCAGGACTAAGGATTTTAGGCAGTCTCAGCAGTTGTTTGTTTCTTTTGCTCTAGGTTCTCAGGGCAAGCCTGTGTCAAAACAAACTATTTCTAAGTGGATTGGGTTGTGCATTACTTTCTGTTACTCCCATCATGGCAAGGAAGTTCCGGCTGGGATTAGACCTCATTCCACTAGGGCTACTGCCACTTCCACAGCATTTTTAAGGGGGGGTGGCAACTAAGGATATTTTGGAGGCAGCTACTTGGAGTTCAGTACACACTTTCTCTAAGCATTATCACCTTCCTCTCTACTCTAAATCTAGGGCTGGTTTTGCCACTGCTATTTTACAGGGCATGTTGGCAGCTCCTGCTTCTTTGTGATTTGCCATCCTCCCTTACCTCTGCTTTGGGATTCTACCCAAGTGTTATGACTGCAGCAATGTGAGATGAAGAACATAGTACAGTTTTGTACCTACCATAAATGTAGATGTTCGAAGATCCACATTGCTGCAGTCCAATTTACCCTCCCTCCTTCCCCTCTGTGTTTAGGGGTGGTTGTGTGAGTGAGATGGTACCATTCTAACTTTGTATATATTGTATATATATTGGGTACAGGGGTGTTTGGTGTGTTGTTGTTGTTTTTGGTTTGGCCTTATCTTTTTAGGGTCTTCTGACATCTGGGGCAAGAAAAGACTGAGGATATGACGTCGGTCATGCGCATTTATACCCTGACGTCCTGACGTCAGACTAATGCGCCTTGACCGGCGTCAGCCTTATACTTTGGTATTCGGGCCGACTGGGACAGCGGACTACCCCAAGTGTTATGACTGCAGCAATGTGGATCTTCGAACATCTACATTTATGGTAGGTACAAAACTGTACTTTTTCCTTGCCTGTAATGCAACACTGTACGCACCAAGTACAGAAAAAGCATCATGTCTTTCTTTATTCCATTTTTCATTTGTCTGAACTTATTTGCATTTGTCTTTCTTTCTTTCCTGCATTTGTCTCATCATCTGTTACATTTTGAAGGCTACTAAGACTAACAGAGTAAGTAGGTTAGGTTACTTATTTCAACTACAGAACCATTAAGGAAACAGTGTCTCTTAAACAATGGCAGCTAATGTTCCTTATCAGTCGCAGATTGACAGCATCACACCTCAGATAAATAGTGTAGCTTGAAGTCTGTACAAAAGCAAGGCCTTCAACCTTAGTTTTCAGAGCCAAATGAAGATGAAAGCACTACTTATGCTTATTTTTTATTACAAATTAATTGTAATTCCTTTTAATCAAACTGTGAGTGTCACAACGAAGTAAAGAAAACATTTTCATCTTGCTTTTCTTATGTTGGTATTTGATTTTGCATTTTTTCCTATACTGTATTTGCTGCAGAAGCGCATGTTTCTTCTGATGTTTTATTTCAGCATTTTTGCACTGCATACAGTGCTTTGTTGAGACAATCACTGAGTTTAGAAAGGAATATTAACTTCAAAAACTCCAATTCTGACTATTGCACTAAAAACTGTGAGTGCAATGCAAACCATCTCAGCCCAATTAACACCTACTAATCAGAGGGGTCAGATTTCTCACACTTGAATACTGAACTACAGTTGTTACTTTGAAAAGAACAATTAGCTGCATTTTCAAGCCTGTCATTCAAACATCCCTTAAAATGCAGTGTTAGAGATGGCCACTACTGAAAATCATAGGAAGCAAAGTAATTAAAAATGCGGATTGACACTGACAGTCAAAAGAAGGCAGTCACAGTATCTTTGTAAACTGATGAGAGAAAAACCCAAGATCCTCTCATAATGCAAATATGTTTCCGTCCCTCTAAAAATGACATCAGGAAGGTGAAGGCATTGACTATAAAACAAAGTCATGCTACCCATGGCAGCCCCCATTCAGACCATTCTGCGGTGTAGCACATCAGAAAATAATAATTATAACCAATTACTTTGATATAGAGACATTAGTAATGCAGAAAAGTTCTTTCCATTTCATTTGTCTTTTCCAGTTCTTTGCACTGCTCACTTAAATGCAGTGTGCCTCCTAATCTCTTCTTGCTGTTCTCTGAACCTGCTTCCAGTTTGATTTATTTTCCCATCTCCATTACCTATTTTGCTATGATAAAGCTAAGCAAAATCTAAAAAGTGATACAGTGTACAATAAAAACTTTTGACTGGTTAGACTCCATTCATAGTTTACAAGCATCAGTGACTGTGAAAAATCCTAAGAGAGCCAGTCCTTGTTTAGAAAGCTCTCATTTTTTGTAGTTTGTAGCACTTCCATCCATCTACAACCCCTTTTCTCATTTTTGCATGAGGTTGATGTGTCACTTCAGCAGTGATAATCATCTTGAGCCAATATTCACACCACTGGGTGGCTAGCTCATAAGTAATAAATGAATGGCCATATCTGAAAGAGAATTTATGTGTGTGTGTGTGTGTGTGAGTATGTACAGTGGTGTGTGTTGAGTGTGTGGGTTTGTCTGTATGTGTGTGTGTGTGTGTGTAGTACTACACATGGAATACACACTGAAGTTAACACAACACTATGCATTTGCGAAGAAACAGCCTCAGCACATTCTCAATTTAAAATAAAAATGCAAATAAAAACACCACCACAACCCCTGATAATTATATTTACCATTTTTGTGATTGCACAAACAAGGGTTAAGGTAATATTCTCCAAACCTGGGAATTGTGTGATCTCAGTTACCTGTCCACCAGCTGCTTAGTCATAGATGGTCAACTAAACAGCTGTCGACCAAACACACACTTGGCCTGTTGCAAAGAACGTGGTATGTAAGTGTGTGTGTGTGTGTGTGTGTATATATATATATATATATATATATATATATATGTATATATGTATTTTTTATATATATATATATATATATATTTATATATATATATATATATATATATATATATATATATATATATGTGTGTGTGTGTGTGTGTATATATATATATATATATATATATATATATATATATATATATATATATGGGTCTACTTTGTTTCGTTGAATCTCATTTCACTGAATTTCATTTCACCCCAACCACTTCGCTGAAAACTCAAATTATCGAAAACTCATTTCACTGAATCTCATTTCACTGAACTGCAGTTAGTGTATATGGCAGTGTGTAGAGTACTGTAAGACAAGTAAAAGGTATATGTCCTTTTCCTCACTGTAGTGTGATCCTGGAGTTTGTATATATAGTTAGGGGGTGTGGGGGGCACAGCCTGGCAGCCATCAGGTTTATTTGTTAATGAACTATGTACCCAATTCTTGGCACCTGACTTGCGCTATCAGTTACCTAGTTGCTGCTATGCCTCTCCCATCATGGGATTCTCCCCCACTCCCAGAAGGCTGATGCTTATTGCAGTTTGGCAGAGCCAAGCACAGATCTCTAGACAGTATAACACAAACTTTCCTTCTACTTCACAGTGAGAGCCAGCATTGCAGCATATTGGACAACTTCTCTCAGTCCAGGACTGATAAGGCCAGCATTGACTGCTTACTTTCATCATCCCTGTTCACCTCCTAATTGAACTTAGATTTTGTGGGTCATAATGGATACAATATAAGTTTTGCAAAACAAAGCTGAAGATGTCAAAGGTCAGGCATTTCTGTGAGTGTGACAGACACTATTAAAAAACATGCAGTTCAGTGTCCATGTTGTGGCAGGGATTCTCAAGTCTTTTAGGTTTTATTTTAGCAGTAATTAAACATTTAAAATTGAATTTAAACATAATTTGTTTTGTCCTTAGGTGGAAAATAGTAATAAAGATGTCTTTGACAAAAGAGAGTGCGCAGAAGAAATGGGCAGCTGTGAAGGAAAAACTTGCTTCTCCAGAAAGTGACCAAGCAGAAGCTAACCTGGAAAATGCAGAGCCAGAGCTTTGCATTCGTTTACTGCAAGTGCCCTCTGTTGTTAACTATTCTGGGCTAAAGAAGAGACTGGAAAGTAGCAATAATGCTTGGAAAATGCAGTTCTTGGAGCTGGGTGGTCTGGATCTGTTGCTTGAAGCATTAGAGAGGCTCTCTGGAAGAGGGGTGTCAAAAATCTCAGATGCTCTGCTACAGCTTACCTGCATTAACTGTGTCCGTGCAGTGATGAATTCAGAGGAAGGGATGGAATATATAATAAATAACAAGAGCTATGTTCGACAGCTGTCAGAAGGTAAGACAGAACTGATTTGTATTTTGTTCAGTGCATTTTTTTCATTTTATTTTCTTTCACCGTCATTTTTTTAATCAAAAGTCATTTTCCCTTTTCAGGCCCATGTTTTAATTTCATTAGAATAAAGTACATGGAATGTAGCCATGATGCTTGGTAAACTGAAGTGTGTAACTCTTGGTAGTGTGCTATAGTATTTTATAATTCTGTGTTACAAACTGAGACATAGCATGTTAAACTATCCCTTCTGGACACACTGCATTGTATAAAGTTGGAGTTATAAGTCCAAAAATGATTATTTTACTAACCATTCTATTTTTTTTTTCAAAACAGTGAATTTTAGTAAGATGTTATCTTTTCTAAGGAAGGATCGCTATAATTGTGAGTCATAACATTTAGGTTTGCCCACCTTATGTGTTCTATTTCCCTGGACAAATGTTTTATTAGCTATGCTGCTATTCCTTTTAGGGCCTATGATGATATCACACTAGTGTTCTGTGGATACTTAGTAGATGGGCAATGCATGCATATATAGCCAGAATTACTAGGTGCTTTCTTCAATTCTTCTTCCCATGTCATCATTCCCACATTAGCACAGGAGGAAATTTCACCTGTATAGCCCACTCTTGTTAACCTTTTGCTGCTGTTGTTTTTTTTTTTTTCCTGACAATTTATTTATTTATTTTTATTTATTTTACATTTGTTGACCGGGTTGGTCCAACTGGATACATGTCCATTTTCAGTGGAGACCCGGGGAGAAAAGCTCCAAAGAACAGAGGTACATAAACAAATATAGTGACATAAGTTAGGAAATTGAGACAGGTAACATAAATTTCAAAAATATTACAGTAGGTAATAGTATAAAAAATTTCAATTAGTGATATTAGTTAGTAAAGTAGTGGACCCTGCCAGGTTGAGCTGGGAGCCTGAGCTATTAGTCTGGATTAGTGCATGGACATAGCCATTGAGATTTTAATAGAGCTCGAGTTGAATTTTGAATTGGTGGTGGGTATAAGTCTAAGGTTGTTACAGGTTTTGCCAATCCGAGTTAGTAGATTTAATGGTTAATACTTGAATACTTTTGGATGACCTAAGGGATGTTAGATTTATTGTTCAGTGAGGAGTTTTTTCAGGATGTTTTATAATTTTGAATGCCTCTGTAAGTTGGTTGAGTTTGAGGATGTTTAGCCATCCCAGTGTTTTTAGATTTAGGCAGTGATGGGTGGCAGTCCGTAATGAATCTGGCTATGTGGTTATAGGTAGTGGATAGTTTATTAAGCTCTTTCTTGTGAAGGAAGGAGAATATTGGGGAGGCATAGAGGAGTGTGGGTAGAAGGTAATGGTTAGTTTGGTGGGGGTTAAGAATTTCTTTATTTTATACATGGACCCAAGTTTCTTGTTAAGTGATTTAATGGCCTGGTTTACATGGATGTCAAATCTCAGTTTGTGGTCAATTGTCACTCCAAGTAGTTTAGTGTGGGTGACAGGATAAATTTTGGTACCATTATTAGAGGACACAGCGAAGCTTGAGGTGGGGGTATGGGAGGTTGGTAGAATAGAAGCAGTTTGGTTTTGGTTGGATTAAGTAGGAGTTTTAGATCTGAGAACCATTTTTCAACAATAGAAAAACAGTTTTGGGTTGTGACTTGGAGTTTGGTGAGAGAGTCGTCTGAGCAGATAAGAGTGGAGTCATCCGCATATTGAATGCAGGTTTAATTTCAATCAGACTTTTGTTAAACATTAAATTGTGATTGTGGTAGGTAGATGAATGCCAAATGTAACCATGCTTTGTAACTATTTTAACTTTTAGCTCTTTTATTTAAAAACATAGATAACAGGGATTTGGATAAGAAATGGAAAACATAAGATAATAAAGGCCAGCAAAGGTGAATCATCAATGGAAGCAGCAAGCAACTTAAAAAAATCAATTTGTTTAGTTCCATCTCTAATTTTGACAAGGATACTAATAATCAAACAACTGGAAGGAATGAGGATACACATTCGTTATAAAAAAATACCAAAATCCCCCTCACTGATTGCGATGCTTCCATTCGATAATGCCTTATGGTGGTATCCTTGTGATTATGTCAGATCCAAGTCTTCCAATAGGGATGAGCCTAGTGCTTCAACAGTTTATAATCAGCCAGGACTTACAGTATCCACAGCTAATTCAGCTCCTATCTCAGTGTAGCTTTCCTTCGACTGTAAGACTTATCAAGGGAGTATTTTAATATGGTAAGGGAAACCAACCTAAAATAACAGAGATCTGTATCAGTACTTTAAACAGACTGGTGCCAGTCTATAGATACAACAGAGATATATCAACTTTTACAGGTACCCGTGAAGGTACAGGAAGGTAAGAACCCAACTTATCTACTGAAGAAAAATATTTTTGTATACTGTAGATGTTCATCGTGTTTCACTGTTGCAGTAATTACTCTTGGGTTATCCTGCTGGCAGGCTACCCTCGGTCAGCCAGAATTACAAAGTCTAGGTCCGGCGTCGGTTGCTGTCGCCTCTTCCCTGACGTCAGTGCACCAGGGGTATAAAAGATGCAGCCGATGCCATTTTCTTCAGTCTTTCTTGCCATGCGGTGCCCGAAGCAAAAGCAGTTCGCAAGTGCCGGTCGGCCGACTCCTGAGATTTTCAAATCCAAATTTCAGAATCGAAGTCTTCATTAAAGCTAAGTACCCCATTGGGGAAACTTTTTTCTTGCTCCAGACCAATGTCAGAAAAAGTTAACAATTGTATTTCTTGTGGGAAGCAAATACCTCATAAGGATTTTCTCTCTTATTGTATTCCTTGCCTAGGCCCTGATCACAACGTTGCTAGTTGTCGGTTTTGTGCTAGATTTAACCAACGCACTATCAAGCGTCGGTTCGATTTTGCATTTCATTACTTTGGCTGAAGATTTAATTATATAATGCCGTCGGACCAGCCGACAACCGGAGTTTACAAAAAACGCAAAGACAAGGAAAAGGATAGGCATCCGAGGTCCAAAACTGATGACGAAGCCTCTGCTAGGCCAGTTGCCAGTTCTCAGTGAGGCGCTTTCGCAGCCCCTGGTGCCTGCTACTTCAGAGCCACAGGCTGCTACCGACTCTCACGTGGAGCTGACTGGACCTCTGGAAACTCAAGGTATTGGACACTCTGAAATCATTCCCTCAGATGGGTCTGGAGCTGCTGAGCAGGCATCGGCTTCTGAGGGTGTCTTCAGACCTACACAACTATATATTAAGCCATCTTCAGCTTCAAAGACAAAGACTAAAGCAGCTCTAAAGACAAAGAAACAAGTACAGCATTCTCCTTCTCAGACTTCCATGCCTAAAAAACAGATGCTCAAAATGGCCGAAGACCTAATTAGTTTGATCAGGGGGTCCCATCCCCCTCTTGATGAGGCCTAGGCAAGAGACTGAGTATGATTCTTCTGATCAGGTTTCTATTTCCTCTGATTCCTCTTCTGAACAGGATTACTCCATGCTTCCCTATGAGGATTCTGATGCTGAAGAATCCATTCCTTCAGCCTCTCCTCCTGAGGATTATTCTTTTGGGGAAACCCTGCATACCATGAGGGAACATTTCCACTGGGAGAGCCAAGATTATTCTGAATCTAAGAAAAGGCTCAGAGACTTTCTGCTACTTCCTCAGCACAGACCCCTTGCTATTCCACCTGTTCTGGATATTGTAGATGATGTATTTTCTGAGTCCGGCCTGTCCCCTGACTCTTTATCCCCTGCACCTGCTAAGCCAGACAGGTACTACAGGGTCCCGGATTCTCATAAATCCCTATATAAAAACCCCACTGCTGACCCAGAAACTATATCTCAGGGTCCCAAAGGGGTTAAAGCTTCCACTGCAAAAAACCCTGTCCCCTCTGATAGGGAATATAGGGTTCTAGACAGATGGGGGGGGGGGAGTCTACACATGCTACCCTGGCTGTAAGGGCTTTGAATTGTCAGTTTCATATGCTTAAATATCAGCAATATTTAATGTCACTGCTTAAACAGAAAATGTTGACAAATACTGAAGGTTCAGAGAACAAAGAAATGCAGGATTTATTGCATGCAGCTAACAAGTGGGAAAGCATACTTTGCAATGTGGTTATGATTCACTGGAGGCCTCTTGCAGGGCCGCTGTTACAGGTTCTGTTATAAGAAGGCATGCTTGGTTAAAAGAACAGAATCTGCCCGATCATGTTAAAGCAAAATTATTAGATGCACCATTACAGCATAATACTTTGTTTGGTACTAAAGCAGAAGAGGTGTTGAAAAAAAATGGAGGATAAAGCAAAATCCATGCAGACAGTCAAGGATTTCTTACAGGTGCAGCCACCCAGGTTTAGCAGGAACTAGCCCACTAAAAATTGGTCCTTTCCAGTGTCAGACAACAAAGAGGCAGATACAGGCATCCCAGAGGCAGATCTCAGCACCAAGGCTCATACAGGCCTAAACAATGAGGTGCCCCTACCTCTAAAAGCGGAGAAGACAAATCACAACCTTACAGGAAACAGTCCCAATGACTTTCCTCTACCAGATCCAAGCACTTTTCTTTTGGCAGCCCCCTTAGGGGGAAAACTAGCACTTTTTTCATCAAATTGGCAAATGGTTACCCAAGACAAATGGGTCCTGAACATAGGGTCCCAAGGCTACAGGTTCCATTTTCACACCCTACCAAGGTCAAACGGTATGCCAGACCTGCCACACAATCAATGGGCAGAGGCACAAAAACAAATTACAGCCCTCATGGACATGAGGGCCATTCAGCAAGTACCACAACAAGAGCA
Organism: Protopterus annectens; assembly: GCF_019279795.1. Taxonomy (NCBI): domain Eukaryota; kingdom Metazoa; phylum Chordata; order Ceratodontiformes; family Protopteridae; genus Protopterus; species Protopterus annectens. The sequence continues at coordinate 666,498,875 of NC_056737.1, forward strand.
GGGGCAAGGATTTTACTCCAGACTTTTTCTACTACCCAGAAAGGACAAAACCCGGAGACCAATACTGGACCTGTCAATTTTAAAAACGTTACTGGATGTTCCAAAATTCAAGATGTTGACTCTACAGCAGCTACTGCTCATGCTGGGCAAGAAGGCTTGGCTCATAACTTTGGACCTAAAAGAGGCATACCTGCATGTCCCAATCAGACAGTCTTGCAGAAGATACCTCAGATTCATAGCTGGCTCAGTGCACTACCAATTCTCTGCACTGCCCTTTGGCTTATCTACTGCGCCCAGGGTCTTCACAAAATGCCTGTCACCAGTAATAGCATTTTGCAGACAAAAAGGAATTCAAATATATCCCTTCTTGGACGACTGCCTAATTCAAGCAGAGAACAAAGACAGTCTTCTGTAGCATCTGGCATTTGTAAAAAGATTACTAATTGGCCTAGGGTACACAGTAAACGAAAAGAAATCAAACCTAGTGCCCTCTCAAGAGATAATATTCCTGGGTGCAAGCTTAAATACAACTGCCCAGATGGCTTATCTCACGCCAGACAAACAAAAGCATCTGACTACTTACTTCAAGACATTGGCAACACAAACCCACTTATCTGCAAGGAAAATCCTGCAGGCCTTGGTTTCATGGCATCTTGCATTCTACTAATTCCATATGCCAGACTGCATATGAGGAAACTACAATGGTACCTAAAAAGTGTTTGGACTCAGCATTGCCACAGCCTGGAGACAGTAATTGCACTCATTCCCTGCCTGCAACAGGAGTTTCAATGGTGGGCAGAAGCCTGTCACCACAACATGGGTTTGCCATTCAGTTTACCCACAGCCAGACAGACACTGACAACGGATGCATCAGATTATGCCTGGGGAGCCCATATGGCAGGAAAATGTATTCAGGGCACGTGGTCTGCAAACCAGATGCATCCACATCAATCAATAAGAGATGCTAGCTGTTCAAAATGCCCTGACAGCTTTCAAGGACCTGCTTCATCCAGGACAGTTGCTGGTAAAGACAGACAACACTACGGTCATGTGGTAAATAAACAAGCAGGGAGGTACACATTCCTACCCCCTATGCAGACAAGCAATGACCTTAGGGACACAGCATTGGCTTTTCAAATTCACCTGCAAGCACAATTCCTGCCAGGAAAACAAATACTCTGGCAGACGAACTAAGCAGAAACCTCATGGATCCCCACTAATGGAAACTGGATCCACAAGTCTTCAGCATGATAACAAGGAAATGGGGATGCCCAGACATAGATCTATTTGCCTCCCCTCACAACTGCCAATTGCAGAGATTTTGCACAAGGATTTATCACAAGCGAGCATGGAAAGTGCACGCCCTATCCTTCAGCTGGAAAAATCTAATGGTATATGCTTTTGCCCCACTGCCTCTCCTTCCCAGGATACTCCTAAAGGTCAGACAAGAGAAGCCAAAAATGATACTGATTGCACCAGACTGGCCACGCCAGCACTGGTACCCAATCCTAAAGAGCTTGTCTCAAGGTCCAGCATGGATATTGCCTCAAACCTCTCACTTGCTGACCCAACAAAACAATCAGATCCTGCACAGCCAACTCAGGACATTAAATCTGGCAGCATGGTGGATAATGTAGCCATTCAGAACACTTCTCTTTCAAAAGCTGTTATGGATGTTATCTTGGAGGCCAGGAGGCCCAGCACCAGAAAATCTTATGCAGAAAAATGGAAGAGATTCTGTGCTTGGAACCAGGAGCACGTGTGTACCAGATATCCCTCAGATAACTGAGATGCTGAACAAAGGCCTTTCCTTCTCATCAATTAAGATTCATGCCTCTGCCATTTCAACCCATTACAATACGGAACCACCTATCTTTTCTCATCCTTTAATAAGGTGGTACCTCAGAGGGGCCAAAAACATTAGGCCTCCAAGGAGAGCACCAATTCCGGCCTGGGACCTCAATTATGTTTTGGAAAAACTAACACTGCCTCCATTCGAACCAGCATCAACAGCAGATATAAAATTCTTGTCCTGGAAAACAGCTCTGCTCCTAGCAATAACCTCTGCAAGGCTAGTGTCGGAGATACAAGCACTCATGGCTGTAGAAGCTTTCATCATTTTTCATCCAGACAGGGTTTCTCTGAGGACAAACCCTACATTTATGCCTAAGGTGGTGTCCAGTGTGGCCCTTAACCAAACCATTCACTTGCCAACCTTTTATCCTAATCCACAGAACAACGGTGAGAAAATTCTGCATTCTTTGGACATACACAGGCAGTTACGCTTATACTTAGACAGAACTAAAGCTTTCAGAAAGACTAACCAACTTTTAGTGTCATATGCTGCAGGATCACAAGGAAAGGCTATCTCAAAACAGATGATTTCTAAATGGATAGGCCATTGCATCCATTTCTGCTATTTTCAACATGGCAAATCAGTGCCTAAGGGCATTAGGCCTCATTCCACCAGAGCAGCAGCCACTTCAGCAGCCTTCCTCAGAGGAGTACCAACCAAAGATATCTTAGAGGCTGCAACTTGGAGTTCATTGCACACCTTCACAAAGCACTACCACTTACCTCTTTACTCTAAGTCCAGAGCTGGCTTTGCCACTCCAGTCCTGCAGGGCCTCATAGCCTCTCCTAATCCTATTTAGCCCAGCCACCCTTCCTCACCTTTGGGATTCAACCCAAGAGTAATGACTGCAACAGTGAAACACGATGAACATAGTACAGTTGTGTACCTACCATAAATGTAGATGTTCGAGTGTATTCACTGTTGCAGTCCAGGTTACCCACCCACCATCCCCCTTTTCGTTGTTGCGCCTTATCTGCACTTCTATATCCTATACAACCTATTTGGTGTATTTGCTTGTAGATGAAGGAAATGTTATTTTTGTGCATGCATTTTTATTGGCATATTTTTCAGCCTACCAATTTGGGGGCACCTGACATCTGGGGCAAGAAAAACTGAAGAAAATGGCATCGGCTGCATCTTTTATACCCCTGGCGCACTGACGTCAGGGAAGAGGCGACAGCAGCCAACGCCAGACCTAGACTTTGGAATTCTGGATGACCAAGGGTAGCCTGCCAGCAGGATAACCCAAGAGTAATGACTGCAACAGTAAATACACTCGAACATCTACATTTATGGTAGGTACGCAACTGTACTATTCAGTTACCTAATTGTCAGAATTCATATAAACAGAATTTTGCCTCACAACATTCAGGATATCTACCAATAGGTATTACATTTATGTATTTCATTTGGCCTTTGAGAAATCTTTCACTTGGTAAAACGTGTCAAGAAATATGACGAGGTTTCATATTCAAATTGGATATTACCATTTTACTAATAGATGTTTCAGGATAGCTTAAAAGCAGATAGTCATTAATTCATACACAGGCCTTTACCCCAAAAAGTTAATAGAAAATAATTGTGCAATCCACACAAGGCAGATCCTGTTACTGTTCCTTTGTCTAATCCTAATTATAGGGGTAAAGCTGTATTCTTGCATCTCTGTCTTTTCTTATAGAGTCAAAGTTACTATACAAATATGATAAAGAAGCATACCTGTCTAGTACATTAGGTGTTAACATAGTCACTTATTTAGCTCACATGGTTTCATATTAGAGTCCCATATTAGAACAGATTTGGGAATATTTGCACTCTTTCCTAGTAATAATGTTACTTACAGAAGAGAGAATTTGGTTGTTACAAAGAGAAATAGGGAATACCCCCACAGCAATGTGTACATATCTGTAGGTGCCTCTTTAAGGACTATCCTGTCAGGCATAGTGTTGAGAAGGCTTGTGTATCTCAGAACAGAGTTTTAAAATGAGGATGATAGAGCCAGATTACATATTGTCCAGTGACATGATTTCTTGGTAATCACCCAACAGGTGATGATATTGTTGATTTAGAAAACACAGGTACCATGCCTCTCAACCATACTGAATCCCTCAGTATTTACAGGTTTTGAGGTCCAAATAATTAGGTGCCATGAATTCCTGAGCGACCCCTTTAATTCCCGTTTTTTCCCCCTGAATATTTTTTATTTATTTATTTTTTTAAAGTTGTCTCTGACGTCATCATGTACAGGGAGTGAGTGATGACGGCAGCTTCATGAAGAAGACTGCTAACCTATTGGAATAGGGCTCAGCCAGTCTGTGTTTACCTTTTTTTATGTATTTACATTTGTTCATAGACTTGGAGTCATATTCACACTAGTCTAGTCATTACATACATTTTGATTAAACAACATTCTTTGCATCGGCACTCAGCAGTAGAGCACATACATAGCAAGCGGAGTGGGAAGGATCTGTAAAGCTGAGCCTGTTTTCTTTTAATATTTAATAATAATAAGTAAAGAAAACTAAGTTAACAAATTTCTGCTTAAAGTGCTGCTGCTGCAGTGCAAGTTCAAGTTGTGTGCAGAGTCTGGAATCCCGGACTGGCCCCTGGCCTCCCACCGTCTGCTGCCTGCAAATCCAGGAAATTCAGGAATCCCATTCACATCCCATCCCAGACCCCAAAGACACAGACCCAGGCCAGGAGGATCAGGAGGGACACCTGAATACAGGAACAGTACATACACAGCACAGCAGTCATCAGGATGAGAACATTTCTCTCTGTCCACAGTAGCTCGACTTCC
>NC_056737.1:666506026-666528526 GCF_019279795.1 Protopterus annectens
TATGAATCTATCCTTCCAGCATGTCCTATTCATACTTGTGCCGAGGTTTAAGTCTTTAGCTCTCGTGGTCCTGATGGATTTGGATTTTTTGAGGTGGAGCATGTCCATCAGATCCTGATTGGACATGGCCTTGTACGTCAGGCAGAGATCACCTCTGAGCAGGCGGTATGCTACTGAGTAGAGCTGAAGTTTCTTTAGTCTGGCAGAATAAGACATATGTTGGAGACCCTTGATCCTCTTGGTGAGGTACTTTTGTGGTCTCTCCAGCTGTTGCAAATGCCGGGTGAGGTACATACCAAATGGGGCATTGTACTCAATTGGTCTGATGAGGGAGGAATATAGGGGTACAATGACATCCTTGGATCTGGATGTGAATACCTTCATGATGAGGTGTGCAAGGTAGAATGTTTTTCTAACCACTTTGGCAACGTGGGTGTCAAATGAGAGGTCGCTGTCGACTTGGGTCCATAGGTCTCTGATTACTTTTTCCGTACTCAGTGGGTTGCTGTCTATGTGATAATTTGTGGGTACTTTGTTTTTCCCAAAGGGGATGACTATACATTTTTTGGCATTTAGTTTAAAGCCGTGACTCTGGCACCAGTTGTCCGTTTCTGTGAGGTCTTTTTGTAGGATGTGTGTGTCTGCTGGTGTATCGACTATGGAGCCTAGTTTGCAGTCATCTGTGAACTTTGTCAGCCACAGCCCTCCCATGTTTGCTTTAACATCTGAGAAATAAATGCTGAACAAGAGGGGTCCCAGGACAGATCCCTGTGGGACACCACTTGTGACTGGCTTTGAGTCTGACATTGCTCCAGCGATTTTAACTTTATGGGTTCTGTCCTTTAGCCAGTTTGCAACCCATCTAGTGACATAAGGGTTTACTTTTAAGCTGTTGACCTTATCTATGATGTCTGAGTGGGGTATTGTGTCGAAGGCCTTAGCCAAGTCCAGGTATGCTGTATGGACTGCTTTGCCCTCATCAATGGCTCTAGTGACTGTTTCGAAAAAGTCAACCAGGTTTAAAAGGCAGGATCTGCCCTTTACAAAGCCGAACTGGGTGGGGTCAAGTGTCTGTAGGTCCCCTATGTCTCTGTTTATGAGTTCCATAATGATTCTTTCCATAGCTTTGCAGACCAGGCTGGTTAAGCTTATGGGGTGGTAGTTTCCAGGGTCTGTAGAGGCACCCCGCTTGTGGAGTGGGACCACTGTTGCTGTACAGCAGTGTTCAGGTACATATTCCGAAGTAAGGCTAAAGTTAAATAGCATTTTTATGTGTGAGTTTAGCTCCTCTTGGAGTTCACGTAACACACAACCCGGGATACCGTCAGGTCCCATTGATGCTGTGTTTTTTGCTTTGTTTAGGGCGGTTTTCACTTGGACATCTGAGATGACAGGGAGATTACATTCAGCTGTGATAAGTATTTCTTCTTTTGGGGATGAGGGAGGGGAGAAATTTGCACTGAACCTGTCAGCCAGAATGTTGGCAATATCTGTGGGTTCAGTGTATTTTTTGTTGTTGTGAACCAACTCTGAGCATATCTGAGGGTTTCCACCCAGGTTTCTAACATAGCTGAAGAAGGCTTTGTGGTTATCTTTAGTGTCTTTAGCGATTTTTCTCTCAAAGTTGGCCTTGGATGTTTTTATGAGAGAACGTAGTTTTCTGCTAATGTTGATCAGAGATGTCTTCCCTTCATGGGATTTTGCTCTGACGTTCAGTAGCTTCCTTCTTTTGTTATACAATTTGTTTATGGCTGAGGTCCACCAGACGGGACGCTTACCTTTGGTGGAGAGGGACTTGGATTTATTTGGGATTGCATGATCCATGCATTCTTGGAGATGTCCATAGAAAGCATTTGTGAAGGATTTGGCATTGTGGGATGTGGTATCCACTGGCACAGTGGGTTTAAAGGATACCACCTCAGTCTTAAGAAGAGTGAAGTCTGCTTTTGAGAAGTTTTTCACTGTGGTCTTTTGTGCTTGGGGTGGAGGTGGGATATGAATATCCAGGGTGATTAGTTTGTGGTCAGATCTCACTAGTGAGGGGTATACTTCCGGTGTGGAGCATTTTGTCCCCATGTTTGTGATGATCAGGTCTAGTATATTATCTCCCTTAGTGGGAGAGGTGACTAGTTGTCCCAGTGCATTTGAATTTATGAATTCCAGGAACATTTGGGCTAGGGTATTAGGGCTAAAATAATGTACCTAATCTATGTTTGGGTAATTGAAGTCTCCCAGTATGATGGTATTTTGTGATACATTCATATCCTCCAATGTCTTCAGGAAGGCTGAGTGGGGTTCTTGAGACTGGGAGGGTGGTCTGTAACATGCTACCAGTTGTATAGCAGTTTTGCCTATGGTTAGTTGCAACTGTATGGTCTCTGATGCTTCATGTGTTGCTACTAACCTGGAGGTGTGGGTGTCCTTGATGAATATGGACACTCCTCCTTGTGGTTCGCCCGGTTTTGGGGCAAAAGCATGATACGAGGTATAGCCTGGTAGTGCTGGGGTGCTCTCAGGAGCCTTGAACCAGGTTTCAGTTACTGCACAGACGTCGATGTTCTCGATGCTGAGGAGTGCATCAAGTGCCTGCATCTTGAGATTTAGACTTCTGGTGTTGAGCAGCATTACTCTTAGTTTTTTCCATTTTGTTTTCTAAGGAGGTGGGTTTGTCTTTTGAGCCTTGCCTAAAAGGCACTATGGGGTGGCAAGAGCCTTAGCCAATATCCGGAAGCCCAGTGGTGACAGGTGTAAGCCATCCCTTGCAAAGCAGCGTGGCTTGTCCAACATGTCATCCCAGGCAGACAGATATTGGATCCCCTTAGAATGACACCAGTGCTTGAGCCAATTGTTAAAGCTGATCATCTTGTCTTTGTATTGTGGTATCATTCTTGGGGAGGGCAAGCCGCTGCTCAGGGTCAGGGTCATACCAGCCTAGGCTACATAATCGGAGAGCTCCTCTATGTCTCTTTTCATGTAGTCCAGGGAGGTACGTCTCAGGTCATTCACACCAGCATGGACAATGATGGAGTCATATTTGTACTTGCTTTGGAGTGACTTGAGTGCGTGTGTTATGTGGCGGATCCTAGCTCCCGATAGACAGCTCACAGTCACCCTCTCCTTGTTCAGCCTGGTCAGCGGGACATCAGTGTGTTTGACTATAGAGTCACCTATTACTAGTGTATCAGGCAAGGTGTTTGGCCTTAAGGGCTGTGATTGGTTGACACACTGATTTATTGAAGTATGTGTTGCATGTGTTTTGTTTTGGGGTGGTGGATTTTTGGATGTCTGCTTTGGGAGCCTCTGTTGTTTTGGTAAGTTTTTTATTAGAGCCTCCGAGTATGTCTTTGTGTTTTTATGTGTTTGGTTTGCAGTTGTGGTAGGTCTATGTGGGACTGGGATTGTTATGTATGTGGTTACCATCTCCTCCTGTCTGGTCATGCCAGCCCTGAGTTGAGAGAGTTCAGCCTCCAGTTTGGCTATATAGTTGCATCTCTCACATGTATTTGTGTTTGTTGGGAAGAGGAGAGGGTTGTCTGTGTACATGAGACAATTGTAGCATTGTCTCAAGATACCCAGATTGACCAGCTGAACTGGAGAGGACGCCAGTAATCTACCACTCGACATGCTAGAACAGTATAAGGGAGTGCTGTACCTTTAAGGGAAGTGGATATTCACAGGGGTGGTAAGTAGATGTAGTGCTTTACTTAGTACGAGTGCTTACTTAGAAGAGAAGTATTGAGAACAAGTGCTAGGCTTATAATATAGTGAGTAGTCTGATTATACTAAGAGTAGAGCTTCCTTAAGGGAAAATTTGAAGAGCAGACCTGGAGCCAGAAGAAGTTTAACCTTGTTTAAAAAGCTGTGCAAACGCGGATTTTAAACAGTGAACTACAAGAAATGGTCCAAAACAACCAATTACTACAGCTTCTTGTGCTGAGGTCACTTCCTACAGGGACAGGTAGGCTGCTCAAGGCCCCCACTCCCACTGGTGAGCAAAGAAACTTCCTTCTATCCAAGTAAGGTAATGGACAACACAGGAACTACACCACAGCCCAGAATACAGCAATGCCTGTAAACTGGTCTAAACTAGTAGGAAAGGCGGGAAAAATGGAATATTTTTTTGTTTTGATAGAAACACACAGAAAATGCAGAAACAGTGATATTATGTCAGAGGTTGTCCAGATATCTAGCACTTAAGAGGTATCCACACACAACCCTAATATTTCACACAGCAACACACACATACACACACACACACACACACACAAAATCACCTTCTTAGCAGACCACTAATGCACATTTATAATTTCTCACTTATCATTGAGCAAGTAACATATAACTTCTAACATGCAGTCATAACACCTCTGTATAAGATTCCCACTCCATCAAAGCAACAGACTTTACGTCAATTACCAACTTGTATCTGTTGACCAAAAGTGTTGAAAAATTGATTATTGTACCATGACCCCCCCAAAACGTGCACGCTGATTGGCCAGCGTGCACATTGTAAATCGAGTTATACTTATGGAAAAAGGTCCGGTCGTCCGGACTTTTTTCCATTAGTATAACTCTACTTTTAAAACACTGTCTCGCTATGTTAAATGGGTTTAACATAGCGAGACAGCTTTAAAATAAGCAACGGAGATTTCCGTTGCTTATTTTAAAGCTGTCTCATGCTAAACCCATTTAACATCTTGAATTTAAAAAGCAGCGGAGAAAGCAAGATCTCCGTTGCTTTTTTGGTTCGCTATGTTAAATGGGTTTAACATAGCGAGACAGTTTTAAAATAAACAACGGACATCTCCATTGCTTATTTTAAAACTGTCTCATGTTAAACCCATTTAACTAGCAACAATAAAAACAAAGCAATGGAGATCTTGCTTTCTCCGTTGCTTTGCCCACAACTCTGATGTACTGCGCGGGTCGCAGTACATCAGAACTACCGGATGCCAGACATCTGTGGAAGGGCAGTAAACAGGCATTATACTATGCCATTATTTAAGAAAAGTAATAGTTTCTTTTCTTAAATAATGTCATGGTATAATAATACGTCTGGGTGTGGGTAATGCTGTCTTTACCCATGGTTGGCTTTGTTTGGCCAAACCACGCCAACCGTGGGTAAATCCAGCATTACCCACACCCAGGCGTGGGTTATTGCTATAATAAACAAGTCTTAGCATACTTCCTGAAACATGTCATTCTTTCTGTTAACATTATGGGTTTTCCTCAGTTACAGAGCTGTATACACACCTACTGATCAAACATATTGCAGTATGGATAATGGCTAATTTACTGGGGACATTTTTGAAACAGTTGATCACACATCGGTACTCGACAAGTAAGCTGCTTCTGGTGTGTCTAGCAAGATCATAGTATGGTTTGACTCTCTAACAAGTTAGAAACTACTGATAATTCTGGGAGAGGATATCACAAATGGTGTCTCTCATGGGTCAGTTCTTGGTTCTGTGTTATTTTCTTTCTTCGTTAATGACCTCCCATTGGACCTCCCATAGATTACTTGTCTACCATATGCAGACAACATTATCTTTTCCACATCAAGAACACACAGGGATTATACCTCCAGAGCCATGAAGAACAACTTTAGCTTTATAAGGAAGTGGCTAACTACCAACAAGCTGACAATAAACAACTAAGTGTACACTTTTATTTAGCACAAATCACAAGCTCAAGGGAACCAACAACATCTTCATTGTAGATGTTAAGGACACTGCTTTATTAGTCACTGTTCGTCAAAGATACCTTGACATCACTGTAAAACAAAGCCTCACCTTCATATCACATACTGAAGCCTAAGCTGATAAAGTGCTTAACCAACTGGAGTTCTCATAAAAGGTATAAAATCTTGCTGCTTATGCAAAGTGGGCGATTGCCATTAGCTGTGTACTGCTTCTGAGACTAGTATATAGGCTACTTATACTCTTTAGAGTCATCTCAAAATACTACCCTGTTTCAAACAACTGAAAAAGTACTTAGATTCATACATTTTGCCATTCTCACAAAACACCTCTGGTCAAGGCAGGACAGGAGCAAACATATACATTTTAAGGAAATAAAAGCCCTCCTCCTGTTCTTTTCATCCTCATGACATCATAGATTATTTTCATAAATGTTTTGTGACAGTTCTGCCTTTGACAGGCATACACTGAAACTTACTTTTATTCGACAAGCCACATTATCCTCTGTAAGCATTATATTTACAAGGATTTCAATAGGGCTACCATTAAACTCCGTAAGGGCCTTCTGCATGTTTATTTGCTTGAGCAGTCTTTCATTTCAGATGTCAGTCTGGTTCATCTTTCAGTTTATAGGATCAAAAGGTAAGTACACTATCAAAGATATAAATGATCAGACCATGTCTTATTTATCTGGTGATGGAGGTTTAATTCCTTTAACCAATTATTTGAGGTACCATTAGCTCTGCAAAAGAATAGGAGGTCAACTAGGGTTAGTGCTTTTGTGGCTCAAAAGGTTAGACACAGATCTCACTGGGGGAGCCTGTATGAAACTTGAGTGCAGAGAAAGGGCTGCCAGTTTCTCTCTTGATAACTAAGATTTTTGATACCCCTGATCTTTTCAGTTATGAACCTCTGAGATCTCTCAAGTTGTGTTATAAGTTTGGATAAATACATGCCAAAAGGTGCATTATAGTTAATAAAAGGTCTGATAAGATGCAAGATAAATGGGGATTAAGACTTCCTTGGATCTAGTGGAGATGCCTTTGGAAAGTAGATGAGCCAGATAAAAACCTTTCCAAACTACTGTGGAGACACAATGGTCAAATGATAAGAATCCATTAACAAGAGTGCCTAGATCCCTTACAACAGTGTCTGATTGGCAGGGTGCATCTCCTATATGGCAAGTGAAACTGTTTCAGTTACCAAAATGAACTGCTTCATTTTTTACATTTAATTTGAGACCACTGTCCTTGCACCTATTGTTAACATTGTCTAACCCAAGTTGGAGCAATTGTGAGTCATTTGAAGAACAAAAAACAGCACCTAGTTTACAGATGTCTATAAATTTAGTTAACCATAGGTCAGAAGCGATAGCCTGAAGGTCTCTGGAATAGATGCTAAGTAGGAGAGGACCTAAAATGAGCTTTGTGGTACACCATCAGTAACTTTTTTTGTTTTCAGAAGGGGCATCTGTGACTCTCACCACATGGATTCTTTCATCCAATCAGATGTTCATCGTGTTACCCTGCTGCAGTCATCACACTTGGGTTATCCTGTTGTCAGGCGGTCCTGCAGTCAGCCTGAATTACAAAGTCTTGGTGTGGCGTCGGTTGCTGTCGCTTCTTCCCTGACGTCAGTGCGCCAGGGGTATATAGGATGCATCCAACGTAATTTTCTCCAGTCTTTCTTGCCGCGCGGTGCCCGAAGCAGAAGCAGTTTGCAAGTGCCGGTCAGCCGACTCCTGAGATTTTCGAAGTCGAATTTCAGATCCGAAGAATTCAATAAAGCTAAGTACCCCATTGGGGAAACTTTTCTTGCCTCAGACCGATGTCAGAAAAAGTTAACAATTGTATTTCTTGTGGGAAGCAAATACCTCATAAGGATTTTCATTCTTATTGTATACCTTGCCTAGGCCCAGACCACGACATCACTGGTTGTCGCTTTTGTGCTAGGTTCAATAAGCAAACTATAAAACGATGCTTTGATTTCACATGACACTACTTCGGTAGAAAATTTAATTACACTATGCCGTCGGAGCAACCGACTACCGGCGTGCACAAAAAACACAAAGATAAGGACAGGCAGCCTAGATCCAAGCCAGACTCTGAGGCCTCAGTTGGGCCGGTCGCCGGTTCACCGTTTTTCAGTGAGGTGCCTACGCAGCCCCTGACTACTGCAGAATTGGAACCCCAGACCACTTTGGATTCTCTGGCGGAGAGTTCTAGGCCGACACAGCCATTTTCTTTAGGCCCTACCGACGACATTGCAGAACGAGAAGCCGGTGCTACAGAAACACCTTTGGTTTCTGAAGGTGTCTTCAGACTGATGACGCTCACCATAAAACCATATCCTAATTCTAAGACTCCCCTTAAACCAAAAAAGACTGCACTTCACTCCCCAGTTCAAGGCCCCATGCCTAAGAAACAGATGCTTAAAATGGCTGAAGACTTGATTTCTTTAATCAGGGGTTCCCAACCCCCACCCGACAAAAGGCCTAGACAAGAGGAAGATTATGCCTCCACTGATCAAGTATCTCTTTCCTCAGGCTCCTCTGAGGAACAAGATTATTCCTTTCCTCCTTATGAAGATTCTGATGCTGAGGATTCCATTCCCTCAGCTTCTCCCCCTGAAGACTATTCCTTTGGGGAAACCTTACATACCATGAGGGAACATTTCCACTGGGAAGGTCAGGACTACTCCGACTCAAAGAAAAGGCTCAGAGAGTTTCTTTTACTCCCCCAGCAGAGACCACTTGCTATCCCCCCAGTTTTAGACATTGTGGATGATGTTTACTTAGAATCTAGTTTAAATCCAGATTCACTGCCTCCTGCTCCAGCCAAACCAGATAGATATTATAGAGTGCCTGACTCCCACAAATTCCTTTAAAAAAGCCCTGTTGCTGACCCAGAGACTATCTCCCAGGGTCCCAAAGGGGCTAAGGGTTCTATGGCAAAAAATCCAGTACCCTCTGAAAGGGACTCCAGAGCACTAGACAGGTGGGGTAAGAAGGTTTACACCTCAGCCATTCTAGCTATGAGAGCACTGAATTGTCAGTTTCACATGCTTAAATTCCAGCAATTTCTAATGTCTCAAATAAAACAAAAGATGAGCACACACCCTCAACAGTCTGAGTTGAAGGAAATGCAGGATCTGTTGCATGCAGCTGAACAGGTGGGCAAACATACTTTACAATGTGGATTTGATTCCTTGGAAGCTTCCTGTAGAGCAGCTGTTACTGGGTCTGTAATACGTAGACATGCTTGGTTAAAGAAACAAACTCTGCTGATCATGTTAAAGCAAAGTTATTAGATGTCCCCTTACAGCAGGATGTCCTATTTGGGGTTAAAGCAGAAGAAGTCTTAAAGAAAATGGAGGATAAGGCAAAATCTATGCAGACGGTCAAAGATTTCTTACAGGTTCAGCCCCCTCGCTTCAGCAGAAATTGGCCAACAAAAAATTGGTCCTTTCCAGCTACTGACAGACCACAGAGGGGTAAATACAGATGCCCAAGAGGCAGAGGACAAGCACAAACCCACTACAAACCTCGACAATGGGGCACTGCAACACAGAAGGGAGGAGAAGACAGGCCCCAAACTACTAGAAGGCAAACACAATGACTTAAATCTTATATTGCCAAGCAAAACTCTCTTGGCAGCTCCCTTGGAAGGAAAATTTGCACTTTTTACAGACAACTGGCACATCATCACAAAGGACAAATGGGTCCTAGACATTATTTCACAAGGATACAGATTCCATTTCCACACCTTGCCAATGATAAGAGGAATGCCAAACCTGCCACAAAATCAATGGGCAGAGGCACAAAAGCAAATTACAGCTCTCATGGACATGAGAGCCATTCAACTGGTACTTACATGGGAGCAAGGCCAAGGATTTTACTCAAGGCTCTTTCTAGTCCCCAGAAAGGACAATGCTTGGAGACCCATTCTGGACCTTTCAATTCTAAACACCTTCTTACAAGTACCCAAATTCAAGATGCTAACACTACAGCAGCTTCTTCCCATGTTGGGCAAGAAAGCATGGCTAGTAACGTTGGACCTCAAGGAGGCATACCTGCATGTCCCTATCAGACAAAATTGCAGAAGATACCTCCGTTTCATTGCAGGTTTAACCCATTATCAATTCTATGCACTGCCCTTTGGCTTATCCACTGTGCCCAGGATCTTCACAAAATGCCTGGCACCAGTAATTACATACCGCAGACAAAGGGGAATTCAAATATACCCATACTTGGACGACTGCCTCATCCAAGCAGAAAGCAAGGACATCCTCTTACAACATCTGGCTTTTGTAAAACACCTTCTAAGTTGCCTAGGGTACACAGTAAACGAAAAGAAGTCAAAACTAGTACCCTCACAAAATATGACATTCCTGGGTGCCGGCTTGAATACAATGGCCCAGATGGCTTATCTGACGCCATACAAACAACTACAACTGACTCAATACTTCAAAACAATGGCAACAAAGGCCCAACTGCCTGCAAGAAAAATTCTGCAGGCCTTGGGCTTCATGGCGTCTTGCATACTACTAATACCATTTGCAAAGCTGCATATGAGGAGATTACAGTGGTACCTAAAAAGTGTATGGACTCAACACAGCCACAGCTTGGACACAATGATATCTCTCATTCCCTGCCTTCAACAAGAGTTTCTGTGGTGGTCACAGGCATGTCACCTCAACAAGGGTCAGCCATTCACCTTGCCCCCAGCCAGGCAAACTATGACAACAGATGCATCGGACTATGCCTGGGGGGCACACATGGCAGGACGGTGCATTCAAGGCATATGGACTGCATATCAAAGGAATCTGCACATCAATCAAAAAGAAATGCTAGCTGTACAGAATGCCCTGACAGCCTTCAAGGACCTCTTACATCCAGGACAGCTTACAATAAGGATGGACAACACCACAGTAATGTGGTACATAAACAAACAAGGGGGTACACACTCCTACCCTCTATGCAGGCAAGCAATGACCTTGTGGAACACAGCACTGACTTACCAAGTTCAGCTACAAGCTCAATTCCTGGCAGGAAAAAAGAACACATTGGCAGACGACCTAAGCAGAAACATCATGGATCCCCACGAGTGGAAATTGGATCCACAAGTATTTGCAATGATAACTCAAAAATGGGGGCACCCAGACATAGACCTGCTTGCCAGCCCCCAAAACTATCAGCTAACAAAATTTTGTACAAGGACGTTTCACCATCAAGCCTGGAAAATGGACGCACTCTCATTCAGTTGGAAAAACCTGACAGTATATGCCTTCCCTCCATTGCCCCTTCTCACAAAGCTGCTGCTGAAAGTCAGGATGGAGAGACCCAGAATGATACTCATAGCCCCAGATTGGCCACGCCAGCACTGGTACCCACTACTAAGGAATATGACCCAGGACCCATCTTGGATTTTATCACAAATTACTCATTTGCTCACACAGCAGGACAGTCAGATTTTCCACAGCCAGCTCAAAACCTTAAATTTGGCTGCATGGCAAATCACCTAAGCAACCAGCCAGCTCCTCTTCCTCAAGCTGTTATGGATGTTATTCTGGAAGCCAGGAGGCCCAGCACCAGGAAGGCCTACTCGGACAAATGGAAAAGGTTTTGCGCCTGGAACCAAGCTAAAGGCCAAAATACCCTACAGCCACATACCTCAGATTCTACAGTACTTAACTGAGATGTTACACAAAGGACTTTCTTTTTCATCTATTAAAATCCACTCCTCAGCTATTTCAGCCCACTACAACATGGATCCTCCCTTATTTTCACATCCGCTTCTAAGGCAGTTTCTCAGAGGGGCCAAAAACATTAGGCCCCCCAGGAGAGCACCTACACCAACCTGGGACCTCAATTTTGTTCTGGAAAAACTTACGCTACCACCTTTTGAACCAGCTTTCTCAGCTGACTTAAAGTTTATATCATAGAAGACTGCCCTGCTGCTAGCAATAACTTCAGCCAGAAGAGTCTCAGAGCTTCAGGCACTAATGGCAGTAGAGCCTTTCCTCATTTTTCATCAAGACAGAGTTTCTCTACAAACTAACCCCTCCTTTATGCCTAAGGTGGTATCCAGTGTGGCTCTAAATCAAACCATCCATTTACCCACCTTCTTTCCAAATCCACAGAACAAAGGAGAAAGACTCCTGCACTCCTTGGACATTCACAGGCAACTATGTTACTACTTGGATAAAACTAAGGTTTTCAGAAAATCTGACCAGCTCTTTGTATCCTTTGCTGCAGCTTCACAAGGGAAGGCTATATCAAAACAGACCATTTCCAAATGGACAGGACATTGCATTCGTTTTTGCTACACCCACCATGGAAAACCAGTTCCTGCTAGCATAAGGCCCCACTCTACCAGGGCAGCAGCTACATCTACAGCCTTCCTCAGGGGAGTGCCTATCAAGGATATTTTGGAAGCTGCAACTTGGAGTTCAGTACACACCTTCACCAAACACTATCACTTACCACTTTACTCTAAGACTAGAGCTGGCTTCGCCACTGCAGTTCTGCAGGGCCTTCTAGCCTCCTCTAACCCTGTTTGACTCCACCTCCCATCCTTAGCTTTGGGATTCTACCCAAGTGTGATGACTGCAGCAGGGTAACATGATGAACATAGTACAGTTTTGTACCTACCATAAATGTAGATGTTCGAGTGTATACCCTGCTGCAGTCCAGGTTACCCTCCCTCCATCCCCTCTGACCTAACTAACTAAAACTTTTCAATGCCTTTAAATCTGATACTACCTTTGTGGTGTATTTGCTTATAGCTGGAGGGATGTTTTGTTTGTGTTAAACTTTTATGATTGGTACTATTTACTGACCACCATTTTGGGGGGGCACCTGACATCTGGGGCAAGAAAAACTGAAGAAAATGGCGTCAGATGCATCCTATATACCCCTGGCGGGAAGAAGCGACAGCAACAGACGCCAGACCAAGACTTTGGAATTCAGGCCGACTGTGGGACCGCCTGACGACAGGATAACCCAAGTGTGATGACTGGAGCAGGGTATACACTCGAACATTTACATTTATGGTAGGTACAAAACTGTACTTTTGCTAGCCACCTCACAATACAAGGAATATATATTTAGATTCATAAGTCTTATCAGTAATGCGTGCATGGGGAATATTGTCAAAGTCTTTGCCATGTCTAGATATGCTGTATGCACTGCATAACTGCTATCTACAGCTTCAGTTACTTTTTAAAAATATATAATGAGGTTAAAGAGGCAGGACCTTCCTTTGGTAAACCCCCATTAATGAGAATACAGTGTTAACAGATTTTCAATGTCCAGATTAATGAGGTCTCTGAGGTAATGCACTCCATAGCTTTACATATGAGGCTAGTGAGACTAATGGGTCTGTAGTTAATTCGGTCCATGGTTGGTTCACCTTTGGGTAATTACAGTACAGTGGCTGTTTTACAGGCTTCAAGAATGTAACCACTGCAGAGGCTAACATTAAAGAGGTTAAATAGGGGTTCAGAAAGGCCATATTTGGCAATGACAATCAGGCAATCTGGTATGTTATTAGGACCCATGGATAAAGCAGTATTAATTTTTGAGTGATCTGACAAAACTCATACCATAGTAATTAAAGAAGGTGGTTAAAATTTTGGAACCTGCAAAAAAAGAAGTAAGTAGCGTCATCAAAGGCAGAGCACATCAAAATATAAAACTCCAAAGACAAATGGTTCTGCCACCAACTCCACTTAAAAACACTTAAAATTTGAAAACTTTAATAAAATATATGATGATAAGATAAAATAAAATAAACACAGTGGCTCATAAACCGGATAAGCACTTTCGGTATAATACCTTTTTCAACTCCTTTAGCACCTGTCAGTATGTCTGAACCAGAAACTAAGATTCTAGTATAAATTACATGTAGTTTGATACAAACTTTTAAACTGCCAGCAGTTGTTGAGTATTCTAGGGATGGGATGTCTTCCTTCTCTGCTCATGCAGTGAGATCCAAACAGGGTAGACCAGTGTTTACCCCATCTTCACCCTTGTTATCATCAGTTATGAAGTGCTGGCAAAGGCGATCCTGAAAATCTCATGTCAGAAGGTTTGACACCTTCTTCTTCTACTTCTTCTGATCCAGGATAGCAGGAGTCTTTTGAGCTTGCCTTCTCCCTACAGCCAACATCACCAATTCCAATCCTGGCTTCATTGGTATGACAGCTTTTCCAGTCTATATCAGTTATCAGAATGCTGGCACTAATTCCAGTAGTATAGGTCCCAGTGCTGGTATCGGCCATGGTGCCTATTTTAATGGCATCGGTCCCCTGTCCACACCTGCAGTGTTGCAGCTTTGTATATTTTATGTTAAACTTTTCCAGAACTGATGCTAAGTGATACTGATGTTATTGGCTTCAGTGCCAGTGTCAAAGGTTCTTTCACTTGTGACAGTGTCAAGTTACCCGATGTCAGGACTGGTGCTAATACCAATGTTGCCTCCTGTTTTCTATACCTGAGTCAGTGTCAGGATGCTGTTTTGACCTCCAAGATGACTACCTCTACATAAACATCAGCAATGCGAAAAAAAGCACTTTCAGTTCTAGGTAAGATTCAGTCAATACTAAAATTTAACTCCCATTTGGTGTCATTTCGATCCTAAGAATATTTGCCAAATGCAAGTCCATGGTAGCAGTTGATCAAAGACTGCAAGGAGCCAAATTATTCCCTTATCTAGATGACATGGCTCCTTGTTGGTAGTTGAGCAGAAGCACTGGCTTACTACAGGAAGTCTCTGCTCAGATTTCTTTCCTCGAGGGTACCAGTGAATCTTGTAAAATCCCAGTGGAATATTTTCAGGTTATTATTTTCACAGAGTGCATTTTACACACATTCCACTGCTGGGCTTGACTTCCTTAGAACAGAATAACAGCTTTGTAGTCCAGAGTATCTAAAATTATTGGGTCCCATTAGTTCTGTGACATGTTCACTCAGGATTCTGGATCTCATGACAGTGGTCACTGCAGTGGAGCCTCATGCCATGCTATAATTGATAGTCCTGCAGTGGTTGGTTCAGCTTCAGTAGTTTTAGAATCCTGCCTCCAACCATATCAAGATCTCCAGAACTTGCAGGTGTCATCTACAGTGATGGTTAAATGTATCCCCCTCTCCCCTTAAAAGAAATCTTTTTCAGCTGCAGACCATGGATGTTTCTGGTCTGTTATGGTGAGATACTGCAAAGGGCATACTGTTCAGAGTGTCTGGTCATCTCAGGAGTTGCGTATTTACCTAAATGTATTTGAGATATGAGATGTCCTACTTATGCTCACAGATTTTCAGGGCCCACTCTATGTTGGGGTGATAGCTATACATTGCAGCAATGTGTCAGTGTTATGGTGCATCATCGTGCTGGAGGGAACACCTTCTTACTATTGTAATGGGAGGCCATGAGAATCTGGTAATGGGCTGTTTAATCCAATTGCTTTCCTATCACTGTTCCAACTGTGGGGCAAACTGCATTCCATTTTAGGCATTTCTGGCCAGCATCAATTACAAAAGGTATTTTTTCTGATTCTTCCTCTTGGGTTAAACCCAGGGATTATGTTATTTACAAATGTCATCCTGTACATTATCTCTCATTTCTTCTGATGATGATTATGTTCATACTGAAGTCCTTTCCCCTACTATAGCTGCATGTGCTTGAGAAGTCCGTATGTCTACATCACTGCAAGGCCCTTTGGTCCTGCCCTTCTGGCAAGACTCGCATAGACATTCACTCTCTCAATTTAACATTATGGATTTCCCAGTTTCATTTATTTATGTGTCTTTGTTTACCGGGAAAGTCCGACTGGATAATACCCATTTTCAGCAGAGTCCTGTAGTGAGTAGCTCCATTTGCTTACATTGCATTATACTAAGTTCTAGTCAGACACAGAATAATTGCATTTCTGTTTACGTTTATACACAAACACTAGTTACATTTATACATTCTAAGATTTTACAGAGACGGAAGTTATTTTTCTAACAGGCTGGTGCAGACTGTCTCTCCTTTCTAGAAACCATCCTTCTGGAAGATGTTTAAAACATATAGATGCAGTTATCTATTTAGAGTTCCTGCAAATAGTTAAGACTCTTTTTTAGTTCCTGTTCTTTCTGTTCATCATTAACATTTAAAAATTTTTGATTCGGCCCTTAGCTAATCATCCATCAAAGTTCATTTGGCTATCACCTCTAGTTTTCATTTTAGAGTAGAGCCATCTTTTCTTCCTTCTTTTAAGGTCTGGAAAGTCTTTATAAGACAAACCTTTCAAATCAGGCCTTCTATTGAAGACCCAAATTAACTGTGAAACTTATACCTCTCAACCTGGAAACATCAAAAATCTGGACAAAGGCCTGTGAAAAATAGGTACAAATCGGCACACTGATTAACATAAAATTTGCATACATAATTATGTAACCCCGGCCACTCCTGTGGGATTGTGGGATGCCAACTTTCAAACACAAACTAAAGAACAGACCACCAAAATATGGCCCCAGAGCCCAGACCCTGTAGAAAATGGTAACCATTTTTTTGAATAGCAATGATTTTCACTGGGAAGGGAGAAGATGAGGAACCATAGGATTTTGTTTTTTGTGACTTGCAGTATGTGGGATTTTTGATAAAAGTAGGGCATTTAATGGTAGGCGATATTCTAATCTCAGCAAAAGAATATTATAGTTTGCTAGGACCGCCAAAAGCCTCTCCATGGCCTGCTGATCAGTGGTGTAGCTACAGGTTGTGCCGCCCAAGGCTGTCTGAGTTTGCTGCCCTTCCTCTATCCCCCCTTCAAAAAATCATGGTTGAATGAGCCCACCCATACAAAGCCCTCCCCCCTGCAGCCATTCCAATGTCTCATTACTTAGCTATTTTGCCCCATTTACAATAAACACTAATGTGCATACTGTTTTACTTCTACAGTAATTTGGATTTCATTTAAAACTTTTATTTTACATTTTGCAGCACAAATACTGAGACATCTGCTAAACAAAGCAATACAGTGAAAACAGACTTAGCATTAAAGCTTCTCTGCCTTGAAACTCATTCATTGAAATGGCATTGAAATCCACATCAAAAGAAAATGCATTTAGCCAGTGGTGGATAAAGATTACCTTTGGGTTGTTTTCAAATCATAGGCCTCTTGCACATGAAACATACATGTTTTCTTTGATACACCTTCCCAAATGTATTATATTCCTTGTATAATACAGCATACTTGTTAGAGTGCATTTTAAATTTATTGTTTAATATTTTTCCAGTAAGCAATTAAACAAAATGCATTAACCAATAATGACAGAACTGCTCAATTTAGAAATTTCCGTCATAAGTCTACTTAAACTTCTACAGTGAATCCACCGGTATCAGTAAATATGCACAATATCTGCAGAAGTAAAAGTCATCTAAATTCCACGTTAAAGAGATCTGTAACTAATTGAGAGATTGCCACTAGCAAACAACTTTATTTGTAGATGAAACAATAAAAAGTGCCTGTTGCCCTTGAGGGTTAAATTGCCCGTTGTGTTAAAAAATTATAAGCTACTAATATTGCAATAGGGAATGGATGGCAAACTGGTAACAGGTTCATAGTTACTAGGTATCTCTGCCAAAGAGGACATTCTCAGGACTGCAGCATCCACCCTCTTTAAAAGTAGAACACAGTACAGTATCACCAATCCATCTACATACTGTGGGAGTAGAACCCACAGCCTTCTGCATCAAAAGCAAGCATTCTACCCATTATGTTACTAAAACAGACTTCACATAAGCCACACTAAACTTCTCTCCCCCTAAGGAACTAAGCAGCAAGCTTAAGAAATCTGGAAAAAGCATTTATGGGGGGGGCCCAAAACCAGGGACACATTTTAAACATAAGAAATCTGGAAAAAGCATTTATTGGGGGGGGGCAAAGGCCCAAAACCAGGGACACATTTTAAACATTGCTTGTACAATCTCAGAAAAGTGGCTGCTTGCTAAAATAAACTATTATCTTACCATGCGTTTCATGAAAGCTAACCATTTAAGTTTGTCTTCCTATAATTAGTGAATTTAGTTCTCACTAATTTGCTAGAAAATCACAGATTTTAACAGGAACAGGCCAAAGAGCTGGTGTGAGTATGGATTTCAGGCTCTTCCTACCTGTTCCTAAGGTATAGGGGTTTGAGCCTGACTACTTCTTATTACCAGATATGCTTAATTGGGGCATTTCACACACACACACACACACACACACACACACACACACACACACACACACACACACACACACACACACATTTCCAGCTCAAAAGAACTTGCACAATTAAAGTGAAAACAGATAAAGTGAAATGGCAAACTTTGTAGCCCGGCAGAACTTGTACAGTTAAATTGAAATCAGATACCAGCAGATAAACTGAAACGGTAAACTTTCCAGCTCGGCAAAACTTGCACAGTTAAACTGAAAGCAGATAAACTGAACAGCTCAACAGCAGAAATTACAGAACTTGTACAGTTTAACTGAAACAGCCCAACAGCAAACTTTCCAGCTCAGCAGTATTTAAAATAAACTGAAACGGCCAACAACAGCAGAAGCACACTTGCCCAGCAGCAGTAAAAGAAATACACGAGCAGATAAACGGAAACTGACTTAAGTAAATTACACTGACGGTTTTCATTATTACTTGGAGGCTGGACAGGCTAAAACTTACATACATCTGCCGATTACCGCCATTGCAGTTTTTATTTCCTATTTCCCACCATTCCAACAGGCAGTAGCTGATGTCACCCTGTAGGCTGTTGATACGTGGTGACATCAGCCATAAATTTAAAGTGGTAAACTGCAAATACAAAAAAATAAATAAATAAATAAAATAAATAAATAAAGACCAGGAAATTCGGAAATTAAGGGGCCCACTCAGAAATTCATGGCACCACAATATTTTGCCCTCAAAACTGGTAAATAACGAGAAATTCGGTATGGTTGCGAGGTATGCTTATACTTCATACTGGAAAACCTTACATCTTCACCATTTGCACCATCTTCTTCTGTAGACTTTAAGTACCTGTCCTGGAAGGCTCTCTTTTTGGTGGATGTAACTTCAACCAAAGGAATTTAATTTCTGAACTACAGGTTCATTCAGTGAAAATGCCTCATTTACTGTTTGAAAGTAGCAGTGTAACACTTAGAACCAGCCCCTTTCTATACCTAAAGTGGTAGTAGAAATCAATTTGAATCAGGCTATCAAGTTAGCTGTTTTTTTCAGTGACATTTACAACCAGGGAAAGCAACTCTATCATTGCATGAACATTTACAGGCACATTTTATAGATAGAATGAAGACTGTATTTAAGGATGACTAGTGCTTTGTTTTCTTTCCTAAAACTTGGGTTCAATAAAGCTTACTGAACTTATTCTTTCTTGGTGATTGTCTAGCTGCAAAGAATGTTGCCACATGAAATGAAGCTTGCCACTGGTAGTTATTTCAAGGACCGATACCACAAGATCAGCAGTCTCTTTTTCTATCTACTTCCATAATGCTTCCTTGACTGATATCTGTACAACATCAGCTTGGGCTTCCCTTAACAAGGCATTATAACCCTGGTATCATCTCCAGGTCCAGGTCTTTATTGGAACCACAATTGTCTAAGTTTTTTTCCCCATTAGGATGTCCACCCAGGAAGATTAGCTATGGACTGTGATCCAAGAGTTTTAGAGGATGAACCTCTTCTTATCAGATAACAAAGTTATGTACTTACCATAATAATAGATCTGTAAGAAGTGGTTCATCCACTCCTAATATACCTTCCCTACATTATCCATCTTCTGTGTATCTGATTTGACTTATCCTTTTTTCAGTCTTCCCTCTTATATTCTCCAAGCTTTTATAGAGTTCCAACAGAAGATCTGCAGACGCAAGTGTCAGTAGGGCTTGATGGGAAAGAACAGGATTCCAAACAAACTGAGGAGAGGATTGAGTGGTCCTAATATCAGTGGTACTAGTCCTGTTAGTTATTGATGAATTACAGATTGGTCATTAGGGTGACTACATAACTTTCATTTCATAAGTTTTAAATATCTTAAATATAGACAAGAGTCATAAGATGAGAAAATTTTACATTTACTGGAGGAAATGTTTCAACTGTTGAACCATGTCATTTGATCTGGATCCTTTGTAGGTAATTAAACTTTGTAAAAATCATTAAATTGATTCTGACTTTGCTCATTTATTAGTCAATGTTTGTCTAAGCAATATGTGGCTGTCTATTAACTTTTCCCACAGGTTACAGTACAATCATCTGTTCTTTAAATGTGTTTTTCACATAAAACCACCAAAAATATATTTAATGCCCGTAGGATTTGAATGACTTTGAAAGAAATTACCCTACAGCTCTTTGGATCAGTAGCTACAGCAGAGTTTCAATGGAAATCACTTTTTCTAGTTTATGTTTCATCTTGTAGTATGCGCTGCTAATGAGATTTACCATATACAAAATAAAAATAAAATAAAATCTTGTGCTGTTGAGTATGATTCTCTTTGTTTTGCATTGCTAGAATTTAACATTTGAACAGCAACAGTCTTAAAAAATTTTTTTCTAAATATGAGAGAGCAGTTTTATCTCTAGGTCTTAAGTTTTTACCCACAATATTTTTAAATGGTGCCATGTATGCACTACCTTTTTAAATTAATTAAAAATGTGTATTTGAACTGTTTTCTCAAGAATGCTTTTGAAATATATAGTGAATTAACAAGTTATTATAGCACTTTTTCTGACTGCTTTGGTGAATTTTTCCACATGCCAGGTATAGAAAATATAGCTAAATGTCCTTTATATGTTATTATTCAGTCTAAAAGCAAGCACGTTCTCATATTCAG
This sequence comes from Protopterus annectens, assembly GCF_019279795.1. Taxonomy (NCBI): domain Eukaryota; kingdom Metazoa; phylum Chordata; order Ceratodontiformes; family Protopteridae; genus Protopterus; species Protopterus annectens. Next base: position 666,526,588 of record NC_056737.1, read on the forward strand.
ATTTTTAATTATTTTTAGCAAGTGTATCCAAAATTCAAAAATGATACTTTAATTTTTTTTCAGCAAGTATATTCCCATTTCAGTAGTGGCATTTTTAACTCTTTTTATAAGGTATTGGAATTTGCAGGTTCTAAGATATTTAAAGAAAATGACAGTCTGAGAAAGAATGAACATTTAGTAAAACGGTAGAGGAGGGCAGCAGTGTGGTAATTTAAACTAATGTGCAGTATTATGCGTTTGGATCACTTGAAAGATAGTGCAACCTATGAAATTATTACTAAAGCTAGATATCTTAAGGACTGCAAACATTACACTGGTATTGTTGGTAAAAGAAATAACATGCATGTAGACAATGCTGTGTTACTCACATTTTACTGCTTACCTAAGCTGCATTAAAATGTAGAATCCTCTCAGTAGACTGGTTATTAGTGTCTGCTATTTAAAATGTGTACTTAATGTAATATGTTATACCAGCATATTAATTTATTCAAAATTCTAAAGAATTGTTAGAAATACCAGATGATGCTTTTAAGTGACAGTATGACTATTGTTTGGGTTGTAGTGGATATACCCTTTTATACAAACATAAAACATAGTCATGACATGGAGACTTTTGACTGCTAACCTGGTTTGAATCTGATGGGTAGTTGTATTTGTGAATTTAATTTAGCTTAAATAAAAATATATTTATTTCATACACAGTACTGTTTACAGAGGAAAGGTGTGGCTATTAGTTTTGCCACCACTTACACCAGCTTTTTTATTGGATTATTTGAGGTGGAATATTTTAACAGTTCTTTTTATTTACAAAATGTTGTTAGGTATACTCTTACAAGAGATTATTTCTTGTTTAATTTTAAATGAAGTGTTGATCAGTCTGATTAATTTTTTGAACAGTTTAATGATGAATTTTTTGAGTTACAGTTTGCACACAAATTTCATTATATGTATATTGAATTCTTGGATCTTTGTTAGGAAGGGGCTCCTAACCTTAAAATTATCAGTATGTTTTATAAGATGAAAATAAATGCTGATAGTTTCTTACATAGATACAATTGTTACCTACCCTCTCTATTGTTCTCAGTAATTGTGTTGCATCTCTGTGTGGGCAGTAAAGATATGTAAGTAAAAAAAAAAACCCTAAAGCTGACAATATTGACTAAAAATTCAGTTAGTAAATAAATAAATATCAGAATTATTAATTAATTTCAACTACTCCTTTATTTCTTATTGAGATGGAATCAGCAGGTCAGCCTCTACTTGTTAGAACCACTAATCCTGTTAATGAAATCCAGTCAGTCACATTCACAGCCTTAACTAGATTAAACTGCTGGTGTTTCAGACCCTTACGGCACTCCCTATTTTTGTTGATGTTGCTGATCTGGACTTAGTCAGATTACTAAAGCCTTCTAGTATTAATCTTGTAGAAGAAGATGATGGCATTTGGAATAATTCTGCTATTATTTTTGTCTAAAACTTGGGAAAAGATGTAATAAAATGAAATGATTACAATGAAGCAACTACTTATTAAGGACTGTTTAAACATGAAAAGGGGTACCACAAGATCGAAAAATTAATAGTAGGCCTGCTAACATAGATCTGAGGCCAGAGTTCCTAACAGTGGTAGATTATAAATGAGAGTACTGTCTTCGACTGTATGAGGCTTTTGATTAAATATAATGCACTGGAGGTGTATATTTTGAACAGTAGTGTAGACTTGAATTTTTGCAAGTTAAAACAGTGGTGGCCATGAATGCTTTGGGGAAGATTATTGCATTGTATATCCTTTTATTTTTTAATAGAGAGTTCTTCACTGAAGTCCTGGACATCCAGATTTTATTTATTTATTTTTATTAAAAATAGTATGTATACGATGGTCTAATTTCTGGAAATATATTAGGGTTTATGACATACTAGATTTGCTATATGTATTATGCAT
>NC_056737.1:666533526-666551026 GCF_019279795.1 Protopterus annectens
GGTCCGTGATGACTGCAGCACAGTGAAGGACATAGCAATGTCCTCCACTATGGTGCAATAGTCACGAACCTTAGGGTTAGGGAATGGGTTAGGGTAAGGGGATAGCTTTACTAACTATCCCCTTATCCTAACCCGTGGCCTAACCCTAAGGTCCATGACTATCGCACCATAGTGGAGGACATAGCTTGTTTTTTATGTCCTCCACTGTGCTGCGGGGTTTTCGGTGAAGTGCACTTATGCAAAAGTTCACTTTCATTAAAGTAAACTTTCGCAGAAGTGAGGCTTCCTATTATAAGTTCTAAGTAGTGAACTTTTGTTCTTGTAATAGGAATCCATATATATATATATATATATATATATATATATATATTTACATGTGCGTGCACACACACACACACACACACACACACACACACACACACACACACACACAATATTTATGTTTGATGTAAAATAGTTTTAAAGTTGCTGCAGTATATGTTATAAATGTTGAAAGAAGTATTTTATATCTAAACTATAAGTTATGTAAATTTCTACACACACAGCAGTAAACAGCTTTAGAAGTCTCTATGTGAGCAGTTGAATGAAAAAAATTGTCAGGCTTTGCAACTCCACACACACACACACACACACACACACACACACACACACACACACACACACACACACACACACACCCTTTACTGTCCCTAGTTTGTATGCTTTACTCACCCTACCCAAAGTTTTGCTGCTTCAGACTGTCAGCATTTTTTTTTTACTGCTGGGCATTAAGAGTTTCAACACTTAATATTTAAAGAATCAGTCAAGATGGACTACCAGCTGCAGTCAGCACTGTAAGTTGACCTTGTCTTACTCACTCTTTTTATGCTGTCATGCGCACAGAGACACAAATGCAAGTGCACTCACATATACTCTCATACACACGTACTTTTCTTTATTTTATTTACTTGAATTTTAATTTTATGCTCCCTAAACAGCAAAATGCTGTTTAGCAAGTGTAAAAATACCAGATGTTTGCTTGTCCGAGCTTCATGACAGCTTAATGTGTTGCCATGAAGTGGCAGACACATTTTTCAGTGGGCATTATCTGTACATTAAAACCCTGCTAGAGTTCATTCTCCATTCAGGATATGGATGTACAGTTCACCCATTTTCTAAGGAAAACTATGAAGATTATGACTCATTTAATCTTAATTCCAGACTATCAAGGACAGGAAGGATAAATCGTAGACAAATAGATTATGTTTCTAAATATATATATTTTTTTGCTAGTAAGAAACCCAAGGTGGAAGATTGATTTACATTACCAGTTCTATGTCTACAAAGGTTTCCGTTTTGACTGCAATTTTTATTTGAGCCTTTTTCCCCTCAAGGCTTGTGAGAAAAGATAGTATTTCCTCATTGGTTAAATTAGATGTTAGATGATTTCTGTACCCTAAGTGTTTGTCTGCCATGTTACTGAAGCCTTTCCTTACAGCTCTGTCACTAACTGCGAGAAGATGATGAATGCCTTTCTGAATGTGTAACGGGAAATGTTTCTTGACCCATGTCTGGTAGCAGGCCAGGCAAAGATAAACCACCTAACTTTTAACCCTGTTACAGCAATAGTCCTGATGAGACCAACCATGAATCTGCAGGTGTTGACATTGGCACTGACGTATATGTCAAAAGGTAGGGGACACGACTTATTGGATTAACATCTTTCTCATTGATAATGCCATTGATATCAGTGGCTTTGACACCAATGCTTTCAGTGCTGGGGGTCTGTATGAACCAGGGATTAAGAATCAACCATTCAAGGTCAGTCTGAACCCTGACTCTGTTAGGGTTATTTTTAGTCTTGGTTTAGTTAGCCAACATACTCCCAGCCTTGAGTCTATTTACACTGAACCTCGGCTCTCTGAATTTGTTGGCACAGTTGTTTGTGGTCAGGCAGTTAAGGTTGGGCTTGGCATTTGCTTCAGGCATGAATGACTTTGACCTTAGGCAGTTGGGATCACTTCCCTTGGCCATGAGTGTGGAATTTACATTATTTTACCATCAGTGATAACAGTGTTGCATTTGCTCCCCTAGTTATCTGTACCACTGTCAGCCATGTCCTTGATCAGAGCTTTCTGTCCCTTTTAACCAGTCCCCTTTCTTAATAGCAGGACAGAAGGTATGAGAAGCTGTTGCAGGATCAGCCGAGTATCTGGCTGAACGTATTCTACTTCCTCATTCTCAGATTAATCCCTTCTGAGTTCATATAGGAAACAAATATTTAAAAGGAAGACTCCCCATTGGGATCTCACCCAAGATACTGATAAGGAGTCCCCACCATCTCACCAAGATGTTTATGAGGCATAGAATGAGATGGCTCACAAACTTTATATTGTCTCCTGAAAGGGTTCTGCTAGAAGTGTTTGTTCCCCCAGCAGTACTTCTTGGTGGTCCCTCTTGTAGACAAGATAATATGTCTCAGTTAGGATGACATGGGATGAAATCACTGTTGTAGTACTTATGAAAGCAGGCCAGACAATATCATCCTGACTTCCAAAGACGACTTATTTGGTGAAAACCACCATGGCAGATTCTGTTGTTTTTTTACAGCTGCCCTTCAAAGGGCTTGTACTTTACAGAGTCCTGCTGTCCATCCTCCTGATAAGGTTTCTATATTAAAAGACAGATATGTGAAGCATGCTTACACTTCTTTCACATTCATATTGATGGAGGTAAACTAACTGTTATATCCATTATGCTTCTGTTGGGAAATGGTTCATTGAATGTTCCAGTCACTGAAAGAGATGCCTGAAGAGCAGTTCAAAGCTAAGCTGCAGTCATAAGTGGCAACAATATCATCCATTGTTATACTTAAGGCTTGTATTTTAAATATAGCAGCTGTATCCTGTATAGCCAATCTTAAGGCCTGTATTGTAGATCTTCTGCTAGCATAAGAAGTGGCCAGAGACTTCAAAGTGTACAGGTGTTTTTATTCCTGGACAACTAGTTCCTAGTCACAATGACTTTAGACAGATTAGTTGCATCTCTTGAGTCTCTGTTGAATCTCTTTCAGTCCATATGGATAAAAGTGGATACTGAAAACTCCTAGAAGGAGCCCACACACTAACATTCATAGGATGTGCCGTATATATTCTATTCTCTCCATTCAATGGGCATATAATTCAGTGACTGGTGCTGCTAGGCCAGTAGGTGCCAGTGTAACTCTGATGTAGTACTTAGTTGCACTTTACAGATTACTAAGGATTCCAATGTGCCTGTCATTGGGTCTGTTTAGACCAAAGACTAAGGAGAAACTAAAAGATATGAAAAATGAGGGCAAGACCATCATAGTTTTTGATATGAAATTTCAGCCTCTTGAATGCCATTTATTAAGGATGCAAAAGAGTCCACATCAGTTATGGTACCAGCATGAATAACAGCAACAAGGTGATTAAAGCTCTGGGAAGGACCAACATGACTGTGGAAGCTTCCAGAATGGATGTCAGCCAAAAGCAAGAGCAGTCTGCAACAGCATGCATCCTGTGTGCCTCCTTGGGGTGAATTGTAATGTCATTCATGAGACTTTGCCTGACTATCCCTCTGTGGAGGCAGTCAAGAGCTTTTTGTCCCTCCACAGCTAGCCATCACAAAGGAAAAGGGAGTTCTGGACAGTAATATCTAGAGGCTACATGATTTCCTTCTACCCATGCCCCAGTCCTGTCTGTTTGACAAATGTCCCACCCTGTCAGAAGAGTGTGGGAAGAAAAGGGGTCTTGAGTCTCATAAAAAAAAACAACATTTAAGAGTCGTAAGTCAATGCTCAAGTCTGAGTGGTCTAAGCCTAAATGAGTTTATGGCCTAAGCCAGATGAGTTTATTGCCTATGCCTAAATGAGTTTACACTGCACCTATCTATATACCAAGATCAGAAAAGATTCTGAAAAGCTTTTATAGTTTTGCACAGGAACCAGGCATTATCAGTTCCAGACTGTTTCTTTCTATTTTACCATAGCCCCTGAAGTGCTTATCAAATGCATGTCTGTGGTTGTAGCAAACCAGCAGTTGCTTGTGGTAAAGATGTTTCTATAGCTGAAACCGTTGGATCCTAGTCCCACAAAGTTTAGACAGACTAGTTTAATCTCATGAGTCTCTGGTGAGTCACTTTCAGTCCTTGGGAATAACAGTGAACACTGTAACGTTCCAGTTAGAGACTTGTAGACACTAGTGAAAAAATATATGGCTCTAGTCACTCGGCTGGCTCATCATTGAAAAAATATATTGAGCTCTCTGCTTACTGCTTCTTACTGCTTGCTCTTGCTGTGGGATGTGAAGTCTTCTTAAGACACTCAGTCTTGCTGGCTGGATTCTGCTAAAATTCAAAGTCTGGTTATATTTGCATTCACAGTCTGTTGCATACAGAAACTTGCAGAATGTACACTGATGAGAGAATATACTTTGCAGCACCTGTCTTTAAGAGCAGTAACCAATAACTTTTATAATAAACCAAACTGGACAAACATTGCAGTTTAAAGTACTGTTCCACTTTACTTCTCATATAGTACAGATGATGTGAGGGATATAACATTTACCTCAGGACTTGTGTCCCTACCATACCTCTAACATAACTAGATTTAATACAGACTTTTTATACATATTTTAGTTAAACACACACCCTCTAGGTTTTGGAAAGATACTGGCTTGATGACGCAAATGCTAACACATCTGTTCTTGTGCAAATGCTGATAAGTAAACTGTCTTCAAGGAAACGCCTTGTGGATTAGAAAAGCACATTTTTAAACTTTCTTATAAAAGCATGTCCTGTTGTCCAGTGAAAGCAGATTACATTCTTGTCATGTCTGTAAGAAGTTCAGCTTTCTTGATGTGTGTGTGTAATACACTCATAAGCAAGTTCCTTATTTTTTTAAGCCACAGTCATTTAGTATGGTTGCTGATCACATATTACTAAACTGTTTCTGCATTTAAGCAAGCTTTTTCTTTCAGCATATTTACAACATAATTAATTTCAACCTTAAATTCATAATATCTAACAACTAGCATTCCTGGAATACATATTAGATACTCTATCCTGCAAAATGCATCTCCCTTCATCCATCCAGCAAAGCTTACCCAGACCTTCACTTCTTTCATCAAACTGCATGGTAACTCCAGTTACAATAAAGAATAAAGAATTCTTCATACCCGCTAAGGGTGGACCAAATTCTTAGTTCTGCCCAGAGATCTAATACTAGAGCAACATCCAAAAGTAAATTTCTGCAGTTTTAAATTACTTCTCACAGACTTTTGATACAGGCTCAAGTTATAATTCTATACAGGTTTTTCTTCTATATTGGTCCACCAACTACCATCAAGGCTCCATTTATATTTAACCTTTGTAAAAGTGTACAAAGCTTTCTGGAGAGGTGCTTTCCATATACAGTTTCCTTTCAAGGAATCTGTCCCTTAGTTAAGTTTGTATTCCCTTTGGAGAAGTTTACATTTCCACCTTCTGTTCCTGCTGCTAAAAGGTGGTTTGAAGTTTCTGTCTTGGAAGATTATAGCTAGTGGCCATTGCTTTTGCTAGAATGTCTGAAATACCGACTTTGCATGTATAACCTCACTACCTGGTTTTACATGAGGATAGAATGTCAATGCAAAATAATCCTTCCTTTGTACTTAAGATAGCCACTGGGACAAATCATAGTCAGTCTGTCAATCAATCAATCAATCAGTTTGCTTGTAATCTTTCTTAGCTGTGTGAGCAAAGGTGAATAGTGATTGGATGCCTTCAGTCAGCTTTCTTTTTTTTTTTTTTTTTGCAGGCAACACCAAATCAGTGAGGAAAGATTCTCATTTCTTTGTCTCATGTTCTAACAGAAAAAAATGGATTTGATTCCAAGGTTACAGATGTTGCTTTATCCAAGTGGCATACCGACTTTTTTGAAATTTGTTATGAGAAATATAATGATGCACTGCCCTCTCTGCCTACAGTACACTCAGCTAAAGCAGTGACTGCCTCTAACAAGTTTTCTAGAATGATTATTTGGAATTACTTGGAAATATTTGTGTATCAGCTACATGGGCTTTATTGAATACCTTTTCAAAGCACTAGCTGTCCTTTACAAACATGAAGATCAGAGGTGTTTCCCCTTGATGAGCACCCAACTGGATAAGGCTGAAACTTTGCCCTACTGATTGACAGGAGTAGATCTACTCATCCTAGATGTGAAAGCTTTGTATGTATCATAGCAATAGATCTGCATTAGCAGTTTTTTTCTCATCAACATTCTCACCCTGTTTCTCTTAGCCTAATGACAGACATGGCCATGAAGATTGTCTGTGATTTTTGTATATGGTGCTCTTCTTTTTAGCATCTTACCTGAAATGTGGAAGGAAATTGTGTTGCAGAGCAGTATGTGTAAAGTGAAGGGGAGAGTAGTCTGGGAAAGTTTTAAATGGTGAGCTGATAGAAAGCCTGCAGATTCATTTCTACTGATTAATGAGCATGGACAAGGTCATCCAAATATATTATTATGGTAACTACGTAATGATTCTAAAAGGATCATGATGATCATAAGATACTTAGCCACATACACCTTTAAGTTATATACACTCAGATGTTTGTGCCTCCGTTTCAAATACTTAATAGTCATTACTTTTTTTTCTCTCCTGCCCTCTATCCGGCTGCTGTGCACCCTGCTCGTGTGCTTGTCCAACACCTGTGACCCAGTACATCCCTGTACTAAATCTCCAGACCTCACCCCACTGGAAGCCTCAACAAAATTGTCCAAACTAGGACTTCACCTATCAGCTCCCAGAAAAACCAGCCCACTACAAGACAGTGAAACCTGTGATCCAGTACACCCCTGTACTAAATCTCCAGACCTCAACCCACTGGAATCTCAACAAAATTGTTCGTACTAGGACTTCACCTATCAGCTCCCAGAAAAAACAGCCCACTACAAGACAGTGAAACCTGTGACCCAGTACATTCCTGTACTAAATCTCCAGACCTCACCCCACTGGAAGCCTCAACAAAATTGTCCGAACTAGGACTTCACCTATCAGCTCCCAGAAAAAACAGCCCACTACAAGACAGTGAAAGTATGTGCTGCAACATATTCTAGAACTTTGAGCTTATCCTAATGTTTAATGACACTGCTAGGTTAGACAAGTTTCCCAAGCAGGACAGCCAGCAGCCAATCAACCACCCCACTTATTCTCTGGTCTCTTAAATAAACCCTTACATCCAGCCTTTCACTCCCTTATTAGTAGTAGCATACCCTCTCTCTCCATTAGCCTGCCACCCTTGCAAGCTTATCTTTGATGCTGTTTAGTGACTAGGCACTAAGTGGCACCTCTCCACAAACTCTCTACACATCTACTCCTATACCTATGTGCTGTACCATACCTCCCCATCCCATTTTCTTAGTTATTACTTCTCCTTAACTCACTCTTTTACCTTCTCTTACTGTCCTGTGCACTCTTTAACACTTCTACTCAATTGCTACTCTTACTTACCTCCTGCTAGTCTTTTAACTCACTCCTATACTTTCTCACTTGTGACTTACCTGCTGAACTCACCTACTTAACAGATTGTCTTCCTTGAAAGTCCACTCTTTTGTCTCTACCCGCTCAGTTCGCCCTGCAGGCTCACTTCACTCCCCTACCCTGCCCCCAATTCCCACCCGCCCCCAGTGGTCCTACATTTATTCCTCCTAAAGACACACCCCCACTTTAAATTACTCCAATCACAATCATCCCTTCATCACCACACCCATTCACAACTTCTTACAACTAACCCACTGATGCCTCATCTCTCTCCTACCATAGTAATTAAAACCTCCTACTAGTGCTCCTCCTAACATACCCTTCAACACCTCCTTCCAACTTTAATCTCTTACATCTATAACTATATTAACTCCTACCTTGTCATGCCCTACCAATTACATATACCAATACTTATCTCACTCTTAACAGCTCTGTCTACTACTTATTTCCTGACTTACTATGAACAACCCCTTCACTATAAACTCCACATCCCTTCCAAACACACTTTAACACCTACTATAACAAAACTCCCTAACTTCCAAACTAGCATCTCTAAACCCAGTTACCTAATTGCTAAATTTCACAGACTAGTACACATCAAATACAGTAATCTAAAAACTAAACAAACAGTTAACTTTTACTGTAAACTTCTCCAACCTAAGTACTTTATATTTCTCCACTCCTTAACAGATGGGGGCATTCATCCTAATCCTGGCCCAACACCTATCCCTGTCACTGCAAATAGTCCCCAAGCCAAAATTCCCACTTTACCTCTAATCAACCTACACAACTCACTATCTATTGCTCATCTTAATATGCGTAGCATGTGCAATAAAATCCCTCATGTTCATGCCCTTCTTGATGTCCACCAATTTGATATCCTTTGCTTATCAGAAACATGGCTAAAACTCTCAATAAAAGATAATGAAATCACCCCTCCAGGCTATAGTATTATTCGGTTAGATTGCACATCCAAAAAAGGAGGAGGAGTAGCAATTCTCTATAAAGCACACATACAACTTAGCACTGTAAATCTTAACCTATCTTTAGACTTCAGCACTGAAATAGTTATCTCAAAATTCCAGCTTAACAGACATAAAGCCATAAACATTATCTGTGTCTATCTTCCCCCAGGCAACAACATCGGTACACTTGAACACATACTTAACTGGCTTTCTTCTCATCTGCCACAAGAAAACATAGTCCTAGGAGACTTTAACATTGATTGGAATTCATGTAGCAGTACAAACCCTACCAACCACATTAACCTTTATGGTTTCTCACAAGCTATTAACTCCCCCACCAGAATTAACAAACTGAACAATAAAGAAAGCACCTTGGATTGGATTCTGATTAATAGTCCTCACCAAACTTACATAGCAGGAACACTCCCAGACGATCTTAGTGACCACCTGCTAACATACATAATCAGACATAAAACCAACCCAACCTTCCCTAACACTATCAGAACAGTTTGCACCAAAAAGCATTTTAACCCTGAACTTTTCCAAATAGAACTTAAACAATGTAATTGGTCACCATTAAGATCCCTCCCAATTAACAAAGCAGTTGAATGCTTCAACTCTACATTCCTAACAATCCTGGACCATCATGCACCAATACGCTGTACAAGAAATAAAGCTAAACCTGCTCCTTGGCTCTCAAACAAAACCAGGCAACTAATCATTCAGAGAAACAAATCCTGGGCTAAATGGCGAACTACTAAGAACTCTACAGATCATCTAACCTTCAGACAGCAAACAAATAATACAAAAAAGCCATCCTACTTGACAAAAAGAACTGCTATCTCCACCTACAACAATCCTTCCTCAAGGAACCTCAGAAGTTTTGGTCTACTATTAATAAACTTCTTTATCCAGGTGGAGCTAGTACCCCCATCCCCTCAGGTGCTAATCCTGAAAATTCAACTGAAACAGCTAATGCCTTTAATTCTTTCTTTACCAATACTATCCAAACTCTAGCCATCTATCCCCTGATATCTCAAAACTACAAACTCCCACCTCCAAGGCACCCCCAGTATTCAAGTTAGAACCAGTGCCCACATCATATATTTGCTCCCTTCTCCAAAATCTAAAAGCAACTACCCCCTCAGCTGACAAACTCCCAGCTGAATTCCTGCAAATAGCATCTAAAGCCATAGCTTATCCCATCTCCATATTGATAAATAGAACCATAATTGAAGGTATTATCCCATCCATCTGGAAAATTTCTCATAGTATCCCACTACACAAAGGTCGTAGCTCCAACAAAATGTCCAACTTTCGTCCCATAGGACTGCTCTCCCCACTTGCAAAAATAATGGAAAAGTGTGTCCACAAACAGCTAATGAACCATCTTCTCCATCACAACCTACTAGCAAACTGTCAACATGGATTTAGACCTTTCCATAGTACCTCTTCTGCTTTGCTTTCCTTCACAAACTGTATCAACAAAAACCACAACAAAAATATCCTTTCCTCAGCAGATTTATCAAAAGCTTTCGACATGGTTAATCACCAAATCCTTCTTCACATCCTAAAGTCCTACTCAGTAAATCCACTATCCATGAACTGGTTCACATCCTATCTAGAAAACAGACAGCAGGCTGTACTCTGGCAAACTACACTATCGAATCATCTGCCTATCACATTAGGTGTTCCACAAGGCTCCATATTAGGCCCTCTCTTGTTTTCCATTTACATCAATGACCTCCACTTAGCCATTCCACTCTCCACATGTATTCAATATGCAGATGACTCTACTATAGTCTGCGCAGCCACCTCTCAGGCTGAACTTCAGTCTCATACACGAAAAGCTTTCAATACAGCAGAACATTGGTTCTCTAACCGCTGCCTCCTACTAAAGCCCAAAAAAACTAAACGTTTACTCTTTACACCAGCCCAAAAGACTACCCCTGTACACTTCACTATCACATCTAATAATGGCACCCTTATTTCTCCTGATCTAACCACTAAACTCTTAGGAATCACAATTGACAATAATCTCAACTTTGATACCCACATAAATGCCACAGTAAAATCAGTTAACAGAAAATTGGGATCCCTCTATAGAATAAAACCTTATCTTACACCACTAGCTAGGTCCGCTATAGCTAGAACTCATTTACTCTCAACCCTTCTTTATGCCTCTCCCATTTACACTAACCTCTCTAAAAAGAACCTTCACAAATTAGCTATATCCTATAATAACATTGCCAGGTTCGCTACAAGGTACGAGAAGCTTTGTACTAGATACAAAGCAATACAGCTTGACAATATTTTTCTTTTACGATCTAAAGAATTGAAACAAGTCCCCAAGGGGCTTAGAATTTGGAAGCTCCCTATGGGGATAGAGGTTGGGACTGATGAATATGCTGAACTTATTGCTCTGTGTGACAGAACGGGACTTGACTTGTTGGACATTATCATCAAGAGTAATAATAGAAAACTACTTGTCATTAAGGAAAACATTTTACAGTTGTACAACAGTATTAATACTGACTTATTATTTTTTCAGTATGAAACCCGGTTTAAAAATGTTTGTAAGAAGTTAGGTACCTTTGTAGAAAAAAGCATGGCGATTAAAGCCAAGAAATTGGCTAGGGATACCATGGATTATGGCCACAAAACAGCTTATCCACCGGGTAAATCTGTTTTTAGGGGTGGTTCTCACTTCCATTCTGCCTACAAGGAGAACGTAGGGAATCAAGGGGTCATTGACGACAATGATTGTGAGTTAGACCAAGTTAATGACACATCAAGGGTTTTAAACATGGAGAGGGATGAAGTAATTCTTGACGAGGTTGATTTTTTGGGATCACCACTGGGGCCACGTCGGTCCAAGAGGTTACAAAACAAGAAACAGAAAACAACATTTATGGACACACCCCGCAGGGGGTGGGGGAGGGAAGAAAATTACGAGTTTTTTTAGTTGATCATGGCCCTGGTGAGGACCTTGTCAGACTTGGTGAAAGGGGTTATGTTGTTTCTGCAGGGGAAGTGACTGGTACTGTTATAGGGGGCTTTTTGAGTAAGGAAACACAACTCGGTGTGAGACAAGAGAGTGACATGGAAGATGTGAATGAGGAGGTGGACTTATTCACGCAAGATAAACAAATTGAAGGACAGGTGCTAACGCTTACTGAGATTGATACAGCAAAGGATGGTGTAGTCTTGACACACAATAATGGGTTGGGGGAAGTGATTGTGGAGGAAATCACAGATGACAACTGTGAAGATGGGATAGAGTTAGTGAACAAGGTGCCTACACTATCTAGTACAGAATTGCTTTATGTTAGCGCTGACAATAGTGCATCTAAGTTGGTATGTCAAGTATTGCAGAAGAGTGACTATTTTATTTATAATTATACTGACAAGATTGTTGATGATACTTACTTTGAATTGTTTACGAAAGGTACTAACTTTGTACCAAACTTTAAATTAGACACAGCACAAATATTAGTGAATTTGAGATTATTTACAAGAAAACTTAATTTAGAAATTTATTTCCACGAGAACCATATGGGGGATAACAACAACATTCACATCAGTGGTAAAACTCTTTCCAGGCGTAGTACGTTTATACCCCCACCCTGTGGTGAAGTGTTGGCTCTTGAAAGGCTCCTGGACTTTGAGTTCAGGAGAGTTTGTAGAATGAAACAGTTATCAGTTGATAACTTAGGGGCACAAGAGAGGACCCTATTAAAAGAGCTTCAGAAAACCGGAGGGGTTAGGTGTATGAAACCTGACAAAGGGGGTGGAATGGTCTTGATGGATAGGGTTGACTACATTGGAAGTATGATGTCCATCTTGGAGAACAAGGAAACATACAAGAGGGTTTCGAGGAATGAAATCAACATCGCTTATAGAAGAATTGAGTTATTCTTAAGTGACGCTCTCTTTCAAGGTGCCATTTCAGAAAGTGAGTATGACTATTTGATGGTCAAGAATGCAGCCCTACCCAACATCTTTGGGATTCCAAAGGTCCACAAGGGGTTGTCTAACTTACAGTTTAGACCGATTGTAGCAGCCAAGGGTTCCAAGACTGAACCCTTGGCATCATTCGTGGACTTTATGTGTAAAAAGGTATTGGACGAGGCACCCCACGTGATTAGAGATTCGTGGCATTGTCTTGAAAGGTTGAGAAACATTAAGGTAGGGTATTCGGAGTACAGTTTTTTAACGGTCGATGTAGTTAACCTGTTTTCCACAATACCCCATAGGGAGGGATTGGAAATGTTCCGAGAGAGTTTGTTGGTTAGTAGTAAAGTGGACAAGGACCGAATTAATGTTATTTGTGAACTCATGGAAATTGTTCTGTTGAACAATTTCTTGAAATTTGAGGGGGAGATGTTTCAACAGCGCTCAGGAGTAGCGATGGGTGCTAGGTGTGCCCCTGTCTTTGCTAACATGGTACTCTGGACGTGGGAGAGAACGCTTGTTTTTCCAACTAGGTTCATGGAGCATATTATTTTATATAATAGGTTCTTGGATGATTTGTTAATCATATGGAAAGGTGATGAGTTGCAGGCTATTGAGTTCATTGAATATTTAAATCAAACAACCAGCTTTTTGAAATTCACTTATCAATGGAACAAGGACAACATTAACTACCTAGACATTGCTTTGAAAAAGGGGGAAGGAGGTTTGACTAGTTCCATATTCAGGAAGGATAGTTACTCCAATTCCCTCTTACACTTCAAGAGTTGCCACCCATTCCATCAGAGAAAAGGGGTGGCAAAGGGACAGATGGTTCGGTTGTCCAGGTTAGTTAGTGAGGACTTCACATTTCAACAGGAGATGTTCAAATTGATTGGCATGTTTATTGACAGGGGTTACCCTTTGGAGTTGCTGTTGAGATTAAAGAAGGAGGTTTACAAACAGAGAGGTTCTGTTTATTCACCTATTTTAAAAATGGATGGTGTCTTAGATACTAACCAAGATGGAAAGGGAACAGAAAAACTCGGAGCATGTTTTGTGCTGCAATACAATGAGAAAAGTGAGGAAATAGCGAAGGTACTGCGAGGGATGTGGGACTTTTGTTTAAGTGATGCCATCAAGGGTATTCTAGGTATTCAACCTAGGATTGTTTACAGTAAGGGGAACAACTTGAAAGGGATTTTAGAAAGGGAGGACAAAATCAAGACATCAAGAATGTCCAAGTGTGGTCACTGTAGGAGCTGTAGGTATATTGCAGAAGGCTCTAATATAAGCATCCAAGGGTGGGGGTATTCGTTACCTTGCCCGGGGAAATGCAACTGTAACACCAAGAATGTAGTATATGCGAGTCTATGCGTTACCTGTGAGGCATTCTACATAGGTATGACCACCCGTAGGTTACGAGATAGGATGATGGAACACGTTAGAGCTATGAAGAACAAGGATTCCCACAATGCACTCTATATGCATAGTATCAACTGCAGGGAATTCAAGAAGTTTGTATTTTTTGTAATTGATAGGGTAATGTTGGATTATGAGGGTGATGTGGGAAACAGGGTAGCATTATTGGAAACGATGTGGCAATTTAGATTAAATGCCACGAGGTACCCTGGAATAAATGAATATATTTCGATAAAACCTGTTTTGAAATTTAAGGCTAGTATTATTTAATACATGGGGAGCTTTATAACTGTGCATGTATTAGATCTAATCTATGTAGTATATAAATCAACAATAACAAAAACAAAAACAAATTTGATTACAAATTTATAAGGTTATTAAGTTATTTTTTTATATATTTTTAATTTTGCAATAGAATTACATAATGTATATATAAACATCAGCATTATATATATGTATATATTTTTACATGGCAGGTTGGAATGAACTGTTGAAAGAACTTTACAAAGTATTCTTGAACTTTGTTGTTTTAAATGATTAATTGATTAATTAAGTAATTGAACAGTTTGATGAGATTGTTAACTGACTATATATTGTTTAAGATTTTTGTAACACACTGACTCTGATGAAGCCATTTTATGGTGAAAGCGCTCAGTCGGTGGAATAAAAGGAGTTTTTCCTCCAAGGTTTAGTGTGTTGCCTTGACCTGTGAAGCTGTTATCGTATTTTGGAACTATTCTTTGCTGGTTGCCCTACGTGTTGGGACATTTCATTCACTTGTACCTCTTCTGCTTTGCTTTCCTTCACAAACTGTATCAACAAAAACCGCAACAAAAATATCCTTTCCTCAGCAGATTTATCAAAAGCTTTCGACATGGTTAATCACCAAATCCTTCTTCACATCCTAAAGTCCTACTCAGTAAATCCACTATCCATGAACTGGTTCACATCCTATCTAGAAAACAGACAGCAGGCTGTACTCTGGCAAACTACACTATCGAATCATCTGCCTATCACATTAGGTGTTCCACAAGGCTCCATATTAGGCCCTCTCTTGTTTTCCATTTACATCAATGACCTCCACTTAGCCATTCCACTCTCCACATGTATTCAATATGCAGACGACTCTACTATAGTCTGCGCAGCCACCTCTCAGGCTGAACTTCAGTCTCATACACAAAAAGCTTTCAATACAGTAAAACATTGGTTCTCTAACTGCTGCCTCCTACTAAAGCCCAAAAAAACTAAACGTTTACTCTTTACACCAGCCCAAAAGACTACCCCTGTACACTTCACTATCACATCTAATAATGGCACCCTTATTTCTCCTGATCTAACCACTAAACTCTTAGGAATCACAATTGACAATAATCTCAACTTTGATACCCACATAAATGCCACAGTAAAATCAGTTAACAGAAAATTAGGATCCCTCTATAGAATAAAACCTTATCTTACACCACTAGCTAGGTCCGCTATAGCTAGAACTCATTTACTCTCAACCCTTCTTTATGCCTCTCCCATTTACACTAACCTCTCTAAAAAGAACCTTCACAAATTAGCTATATCCTATAATAACATTGCCAGGTTCGCTACAAGCTCCCCTTTTAGAACTCATCACTATCTAAATCTGAAACAACTAGGCTGGTTAGAATTTCTGAATCAGATATAATTTCAGCAACTTACAATAACATGCAAGGCCTTTTATCAACCCCATAATACTCCCATACTCTCTAGTTTCATTATACCATATAGCAATCCCAAAAATTTACGCTCCTCAAACAAAATGCTTATGAATATTACTAAATCTAAAAACTTAGCAGGCAATTCCTTGTTCTCTAACTCTGTCGGAAAAGTGTAGAATCAATTACCACCTGACCTTACATCTCTGACCTCTCTCCCACTTTTTAAAAGAAATCTAAAGCTCTACTTCAATAACCACTGGTTATGCTCCTGTTCTAACCCTGACTAACATTTTCTTGACACTGATCTTTTACCTTTCTCCTATTACAAACCTTCTTAAAATATTTCTATATCCTTTTCTCTCACACAGAAATAAATTGTTACTAGTATACCCTTCTAAGACTTGTTTCCAGTAGGAGTAGCTTATAATAAAAAAATAAAAATAAAAACCTTTTAATGCTGGTATTTTTTTATATTCTTTTAACAATTTCTTTAGCTAACATGTTATGCTAAAATTAACTGCCTTTATGGTATAATTATTTCTGTATAAAACTGTTTTTATGTTATTCTCTATTAAATTGTATGTTTTTTTCCCTGGAGCTTTTCTCCCCAGGCCTCTGCTGAAAATGGACATATATCCAGTTAGACTAGCCCGGTCAACAAATGTAAAATAAATAAAAATAAATTACCTCCCAAATCAAGCAAGGTTGTACATAACAATCCTAGTGTAAATTTGTGTCTACCCATCCAGTCGTCAAAACTAGCCTTAAAGGTAGTCAAGTAGGACTTTGTTTGACCTGCATTGTTAACCTATTCCGAAGGCTGGGAATATTTTGAGTTAGGAACCTATCTCTCTGACAAGTCTTGTTTATTTATTGGTGTAGATGTTATATTCCTACTGCAAGAGCTTGTAAAGCCTGTGGTTTTACAAAAAAAAAAAAAAAGAATGTGAAGTAGGATTGGGACTTCCATGGCTTGAAAAACAAATCACAGTTCACCTTGAAGCAGGCAGTAGGCTACTGGCTGTATTGAGAGTTGTGCTAATCTATCGGGATAGTTAAAATATTTAAGGCCTTTGATTTTCTTGGTAAGATGTCTGTGCGGCCATTCTATCAGAGCAATATTCTTTGATTTGTACATATCAAAGGGGACATTGTATTCAATGATGTGTCTAATAAGGAAGAGTACAGTGGTGGGATGACTGCTTTAGATCTTGAAGACATTCCACTGAAGTGAACTGAGCCAGGTATAATGATTTCTTGAGTATGGTAGAGACATGATGATTGGGGGTAGCACAGTGACACAGTGGATAGCATTGTCACCTCACAGCAAGAGGTTCCTCTGTTCAATTCTTGGCTGGGGTGCCTTCTGTGTGGAGTCTGCATGTCATTCCTGTGTTTGCATGGGCTTCTTCTGGCTGCTCCAGTTTCCTCCCACATTCTAAAGACATACAGTAGGTGGAATGGACACTCTAATTTGGCCATAGGTGTGAGTCTGCGTGTGAGTGTGTGATGTGGAAGGACTACTGTGGTGGGATTAACCACCCAGTGGTCTAAACCTTGACTCTAGATGATTGTCAGTGTTGAAGTGACACCCCAACCCCATGTGCAAGAATGGGAAAAAGGATTGTGGATGGATGATGGAGACAAGATGATTGAATGAAAGAGAGAATTCACCAAGTGAGTACCCAGGTCTCTTATGACCATGTTTGTCTGATGAGGAGTACCATTTAAAACATATAAGGTGGGAACAGATTTTTTACCAAATGCTACTACTCTGTACTTTTTTGCACTTAAGGTGAGGCCATTTTCAGTACACCAGGTGCGTGTACATTCCAACCCTTGCTAGAGTTGTTTAGTATCAGTGAATGAGAGAATAACAGTGCCCAGCTTGCAAATAAATGGCAAACAAGAGAGAGCTTAGTACTGATCCCTGTATACCCCACTATTTACA